>NC_140917.1:3916736-4144236 GCF_045865225.1 Trachurus japonicus | reverse complement strand
GTCCACCAGAGCGTTGTGGAGTTGTTGGATTGTGTATTGATGAGTTTGATGAGGGAAACCAAGAAATCCCATAATGAGCCTCCGTAGCGTAGCTCTGAGCAGCTCGCGGCTCTGCTCCGCCGTTCTAAAAATAGCTTGCACCGACAATTAAAGGTAACAAACCTACTGCTATATGACTATAGGGATTATGGCAATGGGCCAATTTGCCAAAATGTTGAACTATCCCTTTAAAATATTTTGTTTCTGTAATTAGTAATATAATTATTTTGACTATTTGATTTTACACAATCATAGTTTTTGCGTTGTTTTGCGATGTATTAGTTGTGTTTAGCGTTCTCTATTCAACTGCTAATGACTCAGTAGAATCCAGAGCTGTTATTTATCCAGAGGCTGAGGTCAGTGGTGGTGGGTGGGGGGGGGGCTAAAGGGGGCTAAGGGGGGGGTTTGGTTTACAGCCCAAACAGATCTGCAGTGATCCACAGTTTTTCGTCGACCACCGCAGCTCCTAGTGTGGTCACAGATCATGACTCAGCTGCTTCGCTCGTCGTCTTCAGCGTCTGCGCTGCGTTCAGGGACGCAATGGAAAAAAACCTTTGACTTGACTCACCCTCGTCTGGACAGGAAGTGACTTGACAGCACGGCGATGGTATTCCATTCAGAAATGTGACATCGCTAAATAACACACCAGTCAGGTCATTGAACACCACGTCAGCCCCCGATGAGCTCCTCCGACACGTGGGGTAGAAAACAGGAGGAGGAGGTGGGGGGGGGGGGGTAGTGGGGGGCAGTTAAGTGGCCTCACAGCTGCAGCATGAATGTGTTCATCACAGGAAACTGAGAGGCGTCTGGTTTGGGTTTTTACCAACACAAGGTTTGTGTCCCTGAAGGGGTCGTGACATGATGGAGGTGAAAACTATTTTTAAGGGAATAGTTCACCAAAAAAATGAAATTCAGTCATTAGTGATGAATACTCCGGAGTAGTTTTTTATTCCTCAAAGTGCATCTGGAGACCCGGGAGGCCGGTTCCTAGTCCAACCAAAACTTTATATGAGAGTCAATAGGGCCAGACACAAAAACGTCCATAAAACTACACAAAAACCATTTAATATTCCTCCACACTGCTCGTCCACTGCAATCCAAGTGTCCTGAAGGGAGATAGTCCAGAGTTTACTGGAAACTACCTCATTTAGGAACATTTTTACAGCCTAAACAGTCCTGGATTGAATTTGGGACTATAGGCCGTAAGAATGTCCTATCGTTTCCAGTAAACTCTGGACTATCTCACTTCAGGACACTTGGATTGCGGTGGACGAGCAGTGTGGAGGAATATTAAATGGTTTTTGTGTAGTTTTATGGACGTTTTTGTGTTGGGCCCTATTACTCTCATATAAAGTTTTCGTTGGACTACAAACCGGCCTTTAGGTCGTCAGACGTCAAAGATCACAGAGACCTACAGTAACAATGGATGTTTTTTGGGGGGAATTTGTGGATAGAACGTCTAAAAAACTCTTCAAGGGAATCGCTCCATGTTTGATCCGAGTGTTCACCAGGACCCGAGGCCGAACTGATGAGATTTTGGTGATTAAAAGTCAAAGGTCTTGGTTTTTGGCCTTTTGGGCACAATATGTCTGCAGCAGCCTAAAGGCCCTTTTCCTCTACACAGTTCCAGCTCGACGCGACTCGACTCGACTCGGTTCAGGTGCTTTTCCATTATGAAGTCTTCATAGTACCACCTCAACGTGGGCGGAGTATCGCCTCGGCTCGCAATTGGAACCAGGGCTGAGGCGTTACCAAAGAAGTAGCAGGTACCAGGTACTATAGGGATAGGTGGAAAAGGGTCGTTGGGGAACTCCTTCAGATTGGTGATCAATGGTCAGAGGTCATAGTGACTTCTCAATACTTTTTTTTTTTGCCTTTTTAAATGTGACACATTGGGTCATTCATTAGATCTTGGTGGTCAGACGTCAAAGGCCAATGTTGTGATGACCTTATAGTACATGATTTTAGCTTTCGTGGGTCCGGTATCTCAAGGAAAACTCTTCGTTTGGCGTTTGACGTTGGTGTTTAAGGGTCAAATTCGGTACAAACCTTCATTTGGACTCAAGGATGAACTGAAGAGTTGTTTTTTTTCTGGTCAAAGGTCAAAGGTCAAGGTTGGTTTGACTTCACATAACATTATGTAATAAGACTTTGACAGAATCTCCTTCAGATTGGTGATCAATGGTCAGAGGTCGTAGTGACTTCCCAATCCATGTTTTTTTCACCTTTTTAAATGTGACATCTCTTTCACATTGGGTCATTCATTAGATCTTGGTGGTCAGACGTCAAAGGCCAATGTCATGGTGACCTCACAGTACTTGATTTTGGCTTTCGTGGGTCCGGTATCTCAAGAACTCCTCGTTTGGCACAAATGCTCAGACAAACTGATCAGACATTTGTGTTTAAGGGTCAAATTCGGTACAAACCTTCACTTGGACTCAAGGATGAACTGAAGAGTTGTTTTTTTCTGGTCAAAGGTCAAAGGTCAAGGTTGGTTTGACTTCACAAAACATTATGTAATAAGACTTTGACAGAATCTCACACAGATGGTTCGTATTATAACGACTCTGGATAAACAGGATGTAACTGGAACCAGAGGCTGAGATTCTAGTTTTTTTGGATTGATTTTGGTTTTTTATCTGGCAAAATAAACCTCTGAGGATATTCCAGTCACGGCCTGGAGATCCAGAGCCTCACACACACAGTGGTTTTAAATGCAGTAGAGTGGGAATACGACGGTACAGACCTGGACCACGGGGTGTCCTCCCGCCAGCGCCTTCACCGCGCCCCGGCTGCCCTCGGTCTCGTAGTGGGCGCGGTGGTGCGACTTGGGCTGCACCTCGATCTGCAGGCTGTACGGGCCCGAGCTGGACGGCAGCTGCCAGTCCAGAGCCGGCAGGGAGGGGCTGTTAGGAGGAAACAGGTCCAACATGTCAGCTCAACAGGGAGGGAGGAGGGAGGAGGCTTATTTTAGAGACACTTATCAAGGTAGAATGTGCAGAATGTGAGATAAAGCTGTGATGAAATAACAAATATGCCTCAAGTCAGATCTGGTTGGTAAACACACACACACACACACACACACACTCGGATCTTCTTCCTGAACAGTGATGGGAATAACGGCGTTATAAAACTTTTTTTCAGTAACAGAAATCACAAAAGTTACTGTTTCCCCCGCTACAACACCGTTACTGTTACTGACAATCAGTGTTGGGCATTTTGAAAAAGTAATTAGTTATCGTTTGCCTACTAGTTACTTTCCCCAAAAAGTTTGTAACTGAGTTATTACATGATAAAAGTCATTAATTACAACTAGGGCTGCAACGAATGATTATTTTCTTTATCGATGAATCTGTCCATTATTTAAACGATTAAAGGGACAACGAGGAGTTTTGGAAAGCGAAGTGTTTGACACTACATTTCGCACGGGCGCATGACGTCCGTCCGACTACCCATTTCTCCGACCATACATTTCTTTATTTTTGCGTCTATTAGTCCGACCTCCCATTTCTCCGCCTTAAGTAGCCCTAACCCTTAACCTTACCCTAAACCTAACCTTAACACTGTAGAATGGGTAGTCGGAGAAATGAGCCGTCGGACTTATGGGCAGTCGGACTGATGTATGCTCCCCATTTCGCACACAGTGAAATTCTTGGACCGGCGCAATACGGACGAAAGTGAAAACATTTGCCAAGAATGTTTTCATTGATCAAGAATGAAAGTTCATCATTCTTCAAGGTTATTCCCATGACCCGCCGGGCAGCATCCGGGAAACCAAAAGTTGGAAATGCTGGGCGAGTCGACCACTAAATAATAACATCAAAATAACTATAAAGACAAGACTATATATTTATCAAAAATGGACCACATTAATATGAGACTCTTTGATAACCAAACTCCTCGTTGTCCCTTTAATCGTCCGCCTCTTCCACGCGCTGCTGATCTAAACAGCTGATAGGCGGAGGGATACAGGGTGAGTTGGTTAGTTCCAGATAAACGGGAATGTTTTGGGGGTCGAGTCTAAGTAATTCAACATATTTTATATTCAAAAAGTAGCGCAATAGTTACTTTTCCTGGTGATAAGTTACTTTTATCATGTAGTAATCCAGTTTTTTGGGGGAAAAGTCCAGCGCTGAACTCACCTGACGTACGGCTTGGGTTTGCTCCAGGTGTACGGATGCTGCGGGACGTCCAGGAAGCCGCCGCAGTAACCTTCCTTCTTCAGCGCCAGGCGGTTGCCATGGTGGTCGTCGTCACAGAGCGACGCCGGGCTCAGCTCCTCGCCGCCGCCGCCCGGCTCCACCTTCAGGCTGACGGCGGTGCCGCTGTGCTCCGCGCTCGTCTTGCGCGCCTTCATGGGGATCCCCTCGCCGAGGTCGGCCACGCCGTCCGTGGTCAGGGCGTTGATGGCGGCCAGGATGGCGGAGTTGGTGTACTGGTTGGTGTTGGGGAGCCACGTCTCCTCGGTGATGCTGAGGCGCGGCGAGGCGTGCAGCGGCGACGGCGGCCCGGGGGAGTGGGCCGGCGAGTACGGGAAGTGCTTGGCGGCGCCGTTGAAGCTGTACTTCCTCTTCGCTCCACACGGCGAGTTCGGCCGCGAGCCGCGCGGACCCATCCAGGAGTCGTCGGTCACGCTGGTGCGAGGCGAGGTGGACGGCGAGTGACGCGGGGAGCCGCCGCCGCCCACGTAGCCGTCGCCCGGCAACGCGAGGGTGGAGCCTTTCGGGGAGACGGACGGCGACTGCCACGGCGAGTTCTGGGGCGAGTTGTCGTAGTTGTAGGAGAAGCCGGACTCGTAGGACGAGGCGTCGGAGTGGCAGCTGCGCGACGAGATGCTGCTGGCCGGGCTGAGGCAGGACGGGTCGCGGTAGCTGTCGGCGCTCGGCAGCGTCAGCGTCACCACCGAGTTCACGCGCTTCGCCGCCGCCGCCGCCCCCACGGGGAGGCTGCTCTCCTCCACCTCCTCCTCCGGGAACTGACCGTAGGCCGTGATCTCGATGCGCGGGCTCTCCAGGGTCGGGGCGCCGTTGGGGCGGCCGGCGGTGGACGAGTAGAAACCGGCCGCCGCTGCAGCCGCTGCCGCCGCCGCCAGGTCGTCCTGGGCGTCGTAGCTGTTGTGCGGCTCGGTGACGGAGACGGAGATGGCGGCGCTGGACTGGAGGCTGTGGTACTGGGACGGCAGGCAGGGGTTCCCCAGGGGGAGGGACAGGCTGACGTTTGGCGTGAAGCCGTAAGCGTCTGCGAGACAAAAACAAGCACATGGAGGTCGTTACCATGATGATCAGCAAACACAACAAATGCCAAGCCAAGAGAGAAATGTTTTCTTTCAGAGTCTGAAGCCGCTATCCCACTAAAATTATGCCAACATTTTTTTTTTTCGTGTCTTGCCTCACTCCCAAGTCCATGACCAGCAGATAGACACCATCCTTTCGACTGTGCGTGCAGTAACAAGGGAGATAGAGCCGTATCGCCCGTAATTAGCTTAGCTCAAACGCTGGAAGTGTATGGGTAGTGTTAGCCTGCCTCCACCTAAAGTCATCAGAGAAACTCTTCAGCAACTCTAAACGGAAACCGGCGGGCCGATCTTCGTCTCAGAGCTGACAAAACTCTCCGGTAAGGCATCTTGAGCGGTCAAATGCCGCTAACGGGACGAGATCGGTCAAAACGGAGGGTTCAAGCAAAGACGCTTTATTTTGGTTCAAGCTAGCTACATCGAGGGTAGGTTAGCTTCCTATTTCAAAGTAAAAGCACAAATTCTATCGTCGTGGTTTTCTGTATGTAAAGGGCAACGGGTGTTTTATTTTGTGAAAGTAACCGGAAGTGCGTTGGTCACAACGGCTAGCTTGAGTAGCGCCGAATTCGTCCAAACAAAACTGTAAACAGCTGGTATTTAGAGAAATTAACAACAAACTGCTGATCTAAACGGCTACTTTCTCGCCTAAAAATGTTTGAAATGTGGATAAAGTGATATATTTACAGAGTCTAGAGCTAAAATTAAATCAGCTTCTGACTGCTGGTTTCGGCTCAGGTAGCAGGCAGGCTAACACTACCTATACACTTCCAGCATTTGAGCTAAGCTAATTAGCGGTGCGCCAGCTCTGCCCATATCTCCCTTGTTACTGCACGCACAGTGGAAAGGATGGTGTCTATCTGCTGGTCATGGACTCGGGAGTGAGGCAATCCCTTTAAACTGTTTTTTTGGCCAATGGGAAAGGGGTATATATCAGAGTCTGAATGAACCTGAAGGCCTCGTCTGGCGGCGGGGTTCCCCTGAACGCACCACGGGCTGAAACACAAAGCGTCTGTGAACGCAACCCAGATTAATCAGGAGGGAAACACGAATAAACGCGGCGCCAAAAATATCTGAGGACTAAAAATAACCACGACTGAGACCAGGTGGGTTTTTCTTTTTTTTTTCTTCTGTTTTTCCACGTCACGGTGCCAGAGGCTCTGCAGCCCGACGCCCGTAAACTACGACATCATGAACACACACACATGAACACACACACACACACACACTGTGCTTTTGTTGGGCAGTTTTCAGCTGCAAAAATAAACAGGCAGGAGGGACGTGATGCGTTTACTTGCTGCTGTAAAGGTGCACGCTGCATGTGCTCGGGCGCTCGTGGTCCCGCATGGTGCCAAACGCTGAAACTCTGTCCCGGCTGAGGTCACAGGAGGAGGGAGGGGTGGGGGGGTAAGGAGGGGGGGCCATTAGGGGGGAGGTGGGGGTGCATGGGAACCAGGGTTTTGTGGTTGTGGGTTTTCGTGGAGCTCGGTGATACGGATGGGGAGACGACAGACAGATGCAGTCACCGCCACAGCTCCTGTCTGATGTCAATTACACAGAATTAGGGGCCCAGACCATAAAGAGCAATGACGTCATGCTACTGCACCACGTCATGTGACCGCAGCTAATAAAAGAAAATTGCGCTCGTCGTGCTTAAATGTGACACACGGTAGCGCCGACTACATGTTTGGGTTTTTTTTCCTGCTAATTAAAGAGAAACTCTGTAGGATTTCCACCTTAAAGGGATAGTTCAACATTTTGGCAAATTGGCCCATTGCCATAATCCCTATATAGTCATAGCAGTAGGTTCGTTACCTATAATTGTTGGTGCAAGCTATTTTTAGAACGGCAGAGCGGAGCGGCGAGCTGCTCAGAGCTACGCTACGGAGGCTCATCAAACTCATCAAATACACAATCCAACAACTCCACAACGCTCTGGTGGACAAGTTGTGACCTGCACATTCACCACGCTATGAGATAATAACACAACGTTACCAGACAGAGTTGTTTTAGAGGGAAATTCATGCAAAACCGCTGATGCGCGTTGCCTTCAGGGACAGTTTTTCATCAAGCAGTCTCTGTATTTACCCCTAAAACAACTCTGTCTGGTAACGTTGTGTTATTATCTCATAGCGTGGTGAATGTGCAGGTCACAACTTGTCCACCAGAGCGTTGTGGAGTTGTTGGATTGTGTATTAATGAGTTTGATGAGGGAAACCAAGAAATCCCATGAGCCTCCGTAGCGTAGCTCTGAGCAGCTCACGGCTCTGCTCCGCCGTTCTAAAAATAGCTTGCACCGACAATTAAAGGTAAGGAACCTACTGCTATGACTATAGGGATTATGGCAATGGGCCAATTTGCCAAAATGTTGAACTATCCCTTTAAAGTCATGTCTGTTCTGCTTCAGTCAAAATCCCCCAAGGATCAAACATCACAGCTCTCTCTGTTCAGGTTTCAGTGCCTGTCCCTTTAAATGCAAATGAGCCACTGCTCACCAGGCCCCGCCCCCTCCACAGGTACCTGGCTGAGATTATGCAAATTCATAAACTAATGACATCATCGAGTTCGAATGACACTTGAAGCCACATGGATTTCAACCTCAGGAGCCTGAAAATGACCAATTTATTTAGTCAGTTCTCACATTTTGGCGCCGCAAGACAAACACCCAGATAGATAAATGTTAAAGAGTCTTCAGAAAGTGACATTTCCTTAATATGTCTCCTTTAACGCAGCTGCACGTTCAATTCTGACTATTTTGGGAACTTTCTAGTCATGAGGCGGAGCCACGCCCACCTCGGCAGGGAGGGGCGCACTCTGTCTCCTCTCCTCCACCACTTCTTTTTTTCTTTTTTTTTTTGGTAAATCCTGACACAGAGTGCAACTGAACACACACCCACACACACACACACACACACACACACACACACTGATGCACACTTTAATAGTAGCTAACTCTCTTTTTAACATGCACACTGCAAAAACTCGTATTTCTTGTCAAAATGTCTAATTTCTCTTAAAAATAAGACTCATCACCTAAAAATTAACTTGTTTTTAGATCATTTTCACTTGTTTCAAACAAATTTTCACTTGAAATAAGTAGAGAAATCTTTTCCAGTGAAAGCACGTTTTTTGTGCTTGTAATAAGGAAGAAAAACTTGCTCCACAATAAGATTTTTCTACTTATTTCAAGTGAAAATATGTTTGAAAGAAATAAAAAGTGTCTAAAAACAAGCTACTTTTTTAATGTTATGAGTCTTATTTTAAGTAGAATGAGATTTGTTTTGAGTAGAAATGACATTTTGACTAGAAATAAGACAGATATTCTTGGTAAGATTTTGAGTTTTTGCAGTGCAGCCCTTGAACGCGTCACCACCGCCGCTGCTGCTGTTGCTGCACAGAGACTCTGATCATGATGATGAAGAAGAAGTTGAATCACCGCCACGTTAATAGTTGAATAAAGTGAGACAGACTCACCCTCCTCGGCAGATTTCATCTTCGAGCTCGCGTTGAGATCCACAAAAAATAAATGTTTAAAAAATAAAAAGTCCAAGCGGTCAAACTCTGAGTTTATGGCGCGATACTTTCTCCATAAAGATGAATTGATTATTGATGTTTATTTGATGTATAATCCTTCCTCCAGCTGCTGCTGCTGCTGCTCGGGATCCTCACAAACAAGCAAACAAAATAATAAAATAATAATAATAATGGAGATGAACCAGATGAACCAGATGAACCGGGTCCAGCGGGAGCTCGCAGCCGCCGTGGCCGAGCTGAGGTGTCCGACTGCGGGGCTGCGTGTCGGGGGATCCTGGCTGCTCTGGGTCTCTGTGACGCACTGATCCGGACCTCCGCGCTTTTAAACCCGGGGATCACCTCGGAGGAGCCCCGCCCCCCCTCTCCGCTCCCCTCCCTCTCTCCCTCTCTCCTTCTCTCCAAACCCTGTGACGCAGGAGCGACGCGCACCGAGCACCAGATGCGGAGATCCTCGGTCCCACACGGGGGCTCCCGGAGGGGGAGGAGGAGGAGGAGCAGATGGGTTATACTATGGGATATTTACATCCAACAGCCACAACTGCACTGCAAAAAATTCAAAATCTTACCAAGAATATTTGTCTTATTTAGTCAAAATGTCATTTCTAGTCAAAATGAATCTAAATATACTTAAAATAAGACTCATCACATTTAAAAAGTAGCTTGTTTTTAGACACTTTTTTTTTTTTTTCATGCAAATTTTCCACTTTAAATAAGTAGAAAAATCTGATAGTGGAGCAAGTTTTTCTTTCTAATTACAAGCACAAAAAACTTCCTTTCACTGGCAGATTTTTCTACTTATTTCAAGTGAAAATTAGTTTGAAACAAATGAAAACTGTGTAAAAACAAGTTCATTTTTAGGTGATGAGTCTTATTTTAAGTGGAAACAGATTCATTTTGACTAGAAATGAGACATTTTGAGAAGAAATAAGACAAATATTCTTGGAAATATTTTGAGTTTTTGCAGTGTGTAACAGCTGGATGGTGAAGGAGATTCAGTCTTTTCATTTCAGTCTGAATCTGTTTTATTTTCCTGCAGCTTCAAGTTTGACTGAGAAACTAAATCACACAGATCAATAACAACAATTATAACCAGTCACCTGTTGATCCTGAATTTACATATATGAAAAACATGAATGGAGGTCGACAAACAAACAAACAACGTCCTAAAGCCTTAAAGGGATAGTTCAACATTTTGGCAAATTGGCCCATTGCCATAATCCCTATAGTCATAGCAGTAGGTTCGTTACCTTTAATTGTCGGTGCAAGCTATTTTTAGAACGGCGGAGCAGAGCCGTGAGCTGCTCAGAGCTACGCTACGGAGGCTAATGGGATTTCTTGGTTTCCCTCATCAAACTCATCAAATACACAATCCAACAACTCCACAACGCTCTGGTGGACAAGTTGTGACCTGCACATTCACCACGCTATGAGATAATAACACAACGTTACCACACAGAGTTGTTTTAGAGGGAAATTCATGCAAAACCATTGATGCACGTTGCCTTCAGGGACAGTTTTTCATCAAGCAGTCTCTGTATTTCCCTCTAAAACAACTCTGTCTGGTAACGTTGTGTTATTATCTCATAGCGTGGTGAATGTGCAGGTCACAACTTGTCCACCAGAGCGTTGTGGAGTTGTTGGATTGTGTATTTTTTTGATGAGTTTTGTCCGTCCACATGGAGGAACGTCCAGCAGGATTTATGTGCAGCCTGATCCTCACAAGCGTTTTACATTAAACTGCTGCCACTTCGCTCCGACCGAGCCGTTCATCATCTGCAGACACATGTGGCTCATCATCATCATCATCATGTGCTGCTGCTGCAGATACAAGGACAGGTGAGCCGAGCCGGGCCAGAAGCAGAACCAGAACTGGAGCTGAGCTGAGGCCCAGATCCAGGAGACAACATGTGCACAACATAAAAATAAAAAAAAGAAACCCTGGTCAGATCTTCTGCAGACGTCTCGTGGGGATTTCAAGTTATTGCAAAAAGGCAAATAATTCCTTTTCCACTTGTTTTCTGACAGACGGAGCGTCTGCGGGCGACACAACTCATAATTATCCTACTCACTGAGACGCACTATATAAAAATCAGCTCCTATACCCGCTCATTGGACACGGTGAGCTGAGAATCTTCATAGAGTTTCCATAGGCCGCTCTCTCTCTCTCTCTCTCTGCGGTGGCTGCAGCGCCCTGCTATCTTTATCTCTGGACTCGGCAGCAGCAGCAGCAGTTGGCGCTCGGCCTGCACTTCCTGTCATGACACCAGTCACATGGCGGCTCCTGGAGAGGCCTGTCCGTCCAACTTCACAGCCCTGCAGCATCCAACGGTGTGGTGGTGTGAAGCTCCAGAGGTTGGAGCAGGGGTCAGAGTCACCGTGTGTCTTCAGATAAAGCAGAAGTAAGCGGAATATTTGTGTTAATATAAGTCTTAAATAGTTCTATCTTCCGACAGCAATCACTTCTATAGAGTGTTTGGTCTGAAACACGGGTCTGTCAGTCACTCTGCTCTGCGCCGAGGAGAAAACTTTCCTTGTATCCTACAACCTTTATCCAATGAGGAGAGAGAACGGCATAAAGGGGCGGTCCTCTCTGTGTGTGCAGCCAAGGGATGCGTGTGAATGTGGTGACGTAGGGACGAGGGCGGGGACTGCTAACTCCATCTGCTGACAGGAAGTTAGCCAAAACCACCGGATCGCTTACTTCTGCTTCAAGGCGAGACACTAACAGGCAAAAACACTGTTTTTTCATGCACTGATCAATTTTAAGATTTTGGGCTATTTTTCTTCCTGAACATGTAGCCTATTCTCTCTCAGAAAAGTCGAAAGAAATGGTAGAAAATCCACATTAAGGTGGTTATTTTACTTCATTTTGTCTTCTATTGTCAGTAAATTTCTCCTAAATTTACCAAAAGTTAGCAGCTACTGTCTTTAAAGGCCGTTTTCTCAAAATGAGTTGTTCAGACTCAGACTCTGAGCTAGAAATCTCCACTTCAGCAGCACTTACAGACACCAAACCTTCCAGTTTTATTCGTGTCTATATCCTGAAGGTTTCTACAGAGGGGATTGTTCATATATCATTCACAGCCTCATTTATACAACATTTTGTTCCTAAAAACATGGTGAAATTTGATTTTTTTTTTTTAGGGCTGGTGACAGTATTTTCTCATTTACAGAGTGATAAAAAGAGATATCCAAAATCCTCCTCTGTAAAAACTTCTGACTCTAATATGTCAACACAATAAAACTAGAATTTTGAAAGTGGCTTTATCCATTTTTCAGATTTCGGTTCTGGAAATGTAGGCTATGCAAAATAGCGCATATTTAATTAGATGTTGCCTCATTTACATATTTAAACATAAAATTTTACAAAACTTGTAATACAAAAAATATTTGTATCACCTAGTGTCTCCCTTTCGAGTCCTTGTCGTCATGGAAACAAAGTCTTCTTCTGCAGGAAACTTCACTTCCTGTTCCTGCTGCCTGATTATTGGCCACTGTCCCGACGTCTAAAGTTGCTCCTTTTATTTCTACTGTACTGACGAGCACTTTATTCTGATGCACTCTACTTGACCACTTTGTGCTTTAACAGTGTCTAACAGTGTCATCCTGGAGTTTTTTGATCTTATACAGTGACTTAGGCTACTTCTTATTAATTTATTAATTTATTACATGATTGCTGTCTGTGCACATGCTCCAAGAGAAAAGAAGCTGAAGAAAAGGTTACAAGCTACTTTATTTTTCATGTGTCTTTATATGTGCGAAACATGTTTCAGTTGTGCGTTGCATGTTAACAGTTCGACGGCGGAGGTAATACCCACAACCCACAACTGCACTGTATGTTTATATTTATATCTATATATATTTTTATATCTCTTTTTAATATCTTGTTTGTCCTATATTTATATATTTTTTTTACCAGTCCACCACAGTGTTGTGCATGGCAGGTGTGAATGTATTTGTATGTATGTATGTACTGCTGCTGTAACCCTGTGAATTTCCCCACCGTGGGATAAATAAAGACATACTTTACTTTACTTTGGGAGAGATAATGATGATAATGATGATAATGATGATGATGATTCAGAAGACGCCTGCAGAGAAGCTGCAGCCCAGACTTCATTCCATCAGCGTTAGACACCAGTAGTGGGGCAGATAAGCAATACAATTGTGCGTTTTAATGACTAAAGCATGAAACTTTCAGCATTTCATCTACATACCCCAAGGTTTAATTTCAGACGTGGAACCACTTTGGTGGCTGACCTTTAGGGGTCTTTAGGGGTCTCTTTCCACATTATTCCATTATTCTCCATTGGAAACCTATGGAAATCTGGGAAGTAAATCATTACCAATAAATTTCTTCACCATTGTGTTTAGGAAGGTGTGTAATATCATGTAATAAAATGTTGACATTCAACTCCAGTGGGAAACCCCCTAAAAAACTACTCAAAATTGGGGTACCGTCACCAGATTTTGCGAAAATTCCGAAATGTTAAATTTGGCCTAAAGTAACTTGTGAGGGGTCAAACTAGGGGTTTTTCATGATTCTAAGTTGATCGCAAACATTAGTTTTACACCCAAAACATTCCTTGGTGGAAAAAAACAGCCACACCCACTTTTCCTGTTCATCGGAACCCCCACCACCACCAATAGAACGTATTGCAGAGAAGCCATTCCTTAGCATGGCAGAGGCTGTGTCACATATTACTACTAAATACTCAATAATATAACTTATATTCTAGCCTTTTTTCTTGTACGACATTATACAGACCCTCCAGGATTTTGTGATGTCATGATTGCAACTATTAATGCAAATTCATTTATGAATTCTTTGGCCTTGCCACTGCAACTTTTCTGCAAATTTACTGTCATAGACCGCTGTGGTCACAATGTTTCCATTACATGTTTTTTTGCGTGTCTATGTTTTTATTACTAGTTATTGTTTTCATATAATATAAGTTTTATGCGGATTGGGAGTGAGAGAGAAGGAAAGACATAAGGTGCACACCAGATTTCACATACTAGTAAAAACTGAAACATATATACACACCCCTCTCACTATTGGGTAGCCTACATGTAAATTAAAAGGTTGCTTTCTTATTTTTTTTTTTTTTTTTAAATAAATTTAGCGACATCACAAAATCCTGGAGGGTCTGTATAATGTCCTACAAGAAAAAAGGCTAGAATATAAGTTATATTATTGAGTATTTAGTAGTAATATGTGACACAGCCTCTGCCATGCTAAGGAATGGCTTCTCTGCAATACGTTCTATTGGTGGTGGTGGGGGTTCCGATGAGCAGGAAAAGTGGGTGTGGCTGTTTTTTTCCACCATGGAGTGTTTTGGGTGTAAAACTAATGTTTGTGATCAACTC
Source organism: Trachurus japonicus (assembly GCF_045865225.1). Classification (NCBI taxonomy): domain Eukaryota; kingdom Metazoa; phylum Chordata; class Actinopteri; order Carangiformes; family Carangidae; genus Trachurus; species Trachurus japonicus. Next base: position 4,130,003 of record NC_140917.1, on the reverse strand, counting down.
AGAATCATGAAAAACCCCTAGTTTGACCCCTCACAAGTTACTTTAGGCCAAATTTAACATTTCGGAATTTTCGCAAAATCTGGTTACGGGTACCCCAACTTTGAGTAGTTTTTTAGGGGGTTTCCCACTGGAGTTGAATTTCAACATTTTATTACATGATATTACACACCTTCCTAAACACAATGGTGAAGAAATTTATTGGTAATGATTTACTTCCCAGATTTCCATAGGTTTCCAATGGAGAATAATGGAATAATGTGGAAAGAGACCCCTAAAGACCCCTAAAGGTCAGCCACCAAAGTGGTTCCACGTCTGAAATTAAACCTTGGGGTATGTAGATGAAATGCTGAAAGTTTCATGCTTTAGTCATTAAAACGCACAATTCCTTCCATATATGAGCTTATCTGCCCCACTACAGACCAAGAGGAAGAAGAAGACAATGACTGGCTGCTTAGAAACAGGAGGGTTTGAAGTTTTGCACATTAGCATATTATTAACGTTCATTCGTTACAACTATGCAACATAAATATTCAGATACTTCAGTTTGGACCAACACTAACTGAATCTGAAACAATAACATGCAGAAGAAATATGCTTTTGTTTTTATCTTGCATTTACCTGCAGTCTGAGAGTGTTCATTTTTACAGGATTTGACCTGAACTCACCTTTATAGACTGCCTCTGATTGGTTGACAGCGTGTTGTGAAGCAGGACGTAAACGAGCCTGGAAAGCATGAGAGTGAGTTTTGTAACCCCCCCTCCACTGTACAGGGTCACTGTGCAAAATATTTCTCATATTAAAGGGATATTTCAACATTTTGTCAAATTGGCCATAATCCCTATAGTCATAGCAGTAGGTTCGTTACCTTTAATTGTCGGTGCAAGCTATTTTTAGAACGGCGGAGCAGAGCCGTGAGCTGCTCAGAGCTACGCTACGGAGGCTCATTATGGGATTTCTTGGTTTCCCTCATCAAACTCATCAAATACACAATCCAACAACTCCACAACGCTCTGGTGGACAAGTTGTGACCTGCACATTCACCACGCTATGAGATAATAACACAACGTTACCAGACAGAGTTGTTTTAGAGGGAAATTCATGCGAAATTCAACTACTGATGCGCGTCGGTGGCAGTTTTGCATTTACCTCGAAAACATCTCCATCTCCTAACGTGGTGAATGTTCAGGTCCTCAACTTCTGGAGCTGTTGAATTGTGTATTTGATGAGTTTTGAGGGAAAGTAGGAAATACCATGAGCCTCCGTATAGCGTTAGCGGAGCAGCTCATGCCTCTGCCCCGCAGATCTCCAAACAGCTTGCACCGACAATTAAAGGTACAGTAACGAACCTACTGCTAAGACTATAGGGATTATGGCGATGGGCGAATTTGCCAAAATGTTGAAATATCCCTTTAAACATGTATTTCTTTGTGCTCCATCGTTGTGCAACTCAGTGGCAGCTGAGTGTCCCACATCCACAGTGACCTCTCTACCCCCCCTCCCTCACCCACTGGGACGTCTCTCTGTATCTGAGTGAGTGACGACACTTGTGAAATCCAACCCGTCTGTTTCATCATGGCGACTTGGCTCGGTGGCTCCCCAGTCATCTGAAGCCCCCCTTCCTCCCCCCCATTGGCTCGTTTGACCTCATGGAAATCTCAGCTCGGGTGCCCGGGGGCCTCAACGGGGCAAAAAGAAACCGAAGGGAGGCGGTGTGGGGGTGTAGGGTGGGGGGGGGGTTGAGCGTCTCCACAGTTATGTGTAACTGAAACATGTGCTGCAGTAAACACTTCCACCCGTCTGCAGTTAATAAATAGCCCGGCTGCTGATTGACTCGTGGGCTCGTCTACGTCACGGCCCGGTGCTGGGGCTCGTAGTCTTTCCAGACGGGGGCCTGGTGCTGGTTAACGGACACCGTGGCAACAACGGTACAACCGCCGCTGCTGCAGACCGGATGGATCCAGAGCCACAGATGAACAAAAAGAAAAAAGAAAAGAAAGAAAGAGAGAAAGAAAGAAAGGAGGGCACAGCAGATAATGAGAAACAACAGCGACGTGTTGTTGTGTTGATAACAAACAGAGGAGTCAGTCTGAGCGGCTTCTCTCCGACACCAACAAACAGCTGCTGACGTGAGTCGAACCAGAACCGTTTAGTCTTTAACACGTGGAAATCACGTTGCAGGTCCAAGCCCAGAAAAATAAATAAATAAAAGAGTCACCACCTCTCAGTGTTCATCACAATGAACTATAGATATCAAATACAGAATTTCCTTCAGGATAAATAAAGTATCTATCTATCTATCTATCTATCTATCTATCTATCTATCTATCTATCTATCTATCTATCTATCTATCTATCTATCTATCTATCTATCTATCTATCTATCTATCTATCTATCTATCTATCTATCTATCTATCTATCTTCCGAGCTGCTGTGTGAAGTTTTAGGTTTTGGTTTAAAAAAAGTGTTGTGAGCTCTTCATGACCTTTGACCTTTGATATCAGAATTCATCCTCGAGCCCGAGCGAATGTTTGTGCCAAATTTGAAGGAATTCCCTCGAGGCTCTAGTCTACAGAGATTGCCAGAACAGTTTTGTGCGGTCGACTCGCCACAACCTTGACCATCAAAACCTCCTCAGATCGTCCTGAGCTCCTTCTCTACGTTTGGGCCAAGTTTGAAGACGGTGCGTTCAGGTGTTACAGAGATATCGTGTTTTTGAGATGGGAGAGATTGATGGACGGACTAGAAACTGGAAACAATATGGCCGCCGCCGCCGCCGCCACTCTGTCTCAGGTTCTTTAAGTTCAGTCACATGACGACGTCCTCCAGGATTCTGTGCTTTTTTCCTCTCTCAGTCGCATTAATGGTGTTTTTTTTTTGTTTTTATCCTGAGCTGTGTGAGGCTCGGTCCTGTTTGACCACAGGCCGGATAATAAAATAAAAAATATCGTGTGTTTCCTGTTTATTTCTGTCAAAACACAAGATTTAATTCTTGTTTTGTCTTCGGGGAGTCGTCTCCCTGCGGTCGGTTGGATCCAAGTCCAGTCTGCGCTCCTTATTTTTTTTATGACTGACAGCTGCGCTAATCAATGACTTCTTCTTAATAAATCGAATTACTGTGTGGAACATGAGCCCATGTGACTTCAGCTCCACTGACTTTCTGGAATCTCTCCTGTCACAGTTTTTGGTTTTTACGGCCCGAGCTGTGACAGTCTGGACAAAGATGGCGGCTGCAGCTGCGTTAAAGGGACAGACAGAGGAAGTTAGCAGCTGAAGCTGAGCAAACACAGAACAAGGTCCGTCACTTTATTATGTCCCTGGAAACACCTAGTTAAAGGTCCAGTGTGTAAAATGGGGGGAAAACCGTGACATCTAGCGTTCAGATTCTAGATTGCGACGGTGGCCTCCGAGGACAAAATAACTTGTGTGGAAATGGCGTCTTCCACGACTGGGAGTATTTCAGGAGAGTGGAGCGAAGAGGTGAAGATCTCAGAGCCACTGTAGAAGCATGACTCCCAGGTCAATGATAGCTACACGTCGGCTAGATGTGCTAACAACAGTATCAACTAATCAGTTACTAATCCTGCAGCTACATAGCTAACGTTAGCATTAGCTGCTGATTTCTTAGCAGCTAACGTCTTGTTAACTTCCTGTGAGGTTTGATGCTGAATTAGCTATTTCCTCAACTAATACTAATGCTAAAGTTAGCAAGGTGCAGCAAAACAAAACAAAAAGCATAGGCCTAAATGAAAAAAATCAGTGTTTTGCCTCCTAAAAGTTGAAAGTTTCAAAGTTTGTTCTGACCGTGCCACGCCCATCAGTGATGTCACAGTGTACAGACACGCCCATTTCAGCTAAAGCTGTCTACAAAACACAAGGCTAGACTGGAGGCTAGCGTGAGTGAGCTAGCTGGTTAGCATAATGTCAAACCACACCGTCTACGGTAAAACATTGATTAAAACGCATTTTAAAGGGGACATATTATGGAAATATCACTTTTTGAAGTGTCTTTAACATATATTTGGGTGTTTGTTTTGCCTTTCGCCCTCCAAAATGAATTGACAAGAAAATCTGTAATAGCCTATTAATGCCGATGCTAAAATTAGGGTAACACTTTAATAAGTACACACTATTAAGCATTAGTTAAGCATTAAATACTGAATTCATCATTTGTGTAGTTTATAAACACAGTTAAAAATGTTTTATTCATCAGCACTGTATTTATAAACTACATACTAATGAGTAGTTCATGCGTTATAAATGAAGAATTCAGTAATTTATTACTTATTATAAAGTGTTACCAAAATTAATGATGTAGCAACAGTAAAAAACAAAACAAAACAAACAAAAAACATATAGGCTATCTAATTAAAAAAAATAGTGTTTTGCCTCCTCAAGGTTGAAAGTTTCAGAGTTTTGTTCATGTTTCTGTTTCAACTGTGGACACGCCCACCAGTGATGTCACAGCACGTGGACACGCCCACCAGTGATGTCACAGCACGTGGACACGCGGTCAAATGAGAAGAAGCTGCTCTGGAGGTTTTAGGTCAGATGTTGGGAAACTTCAAATTCCTGTTACTAGGCAACAGGGGAACAGAGTTTACGACACACAACTGACGGCGTGTTGTTGAGTTACAGTTACACATGTGAGTGTGTTTTTACCATCACGGGACTGAGGCAGGTTTCAATCTGTGTGTGTGTGTGTGTGTGTGTTTACACAGAGACCTTCACACCGTGCCAGCAGCGTGTGACCTTCACTGTCGTCGGGACATCACAGCATCATCAGCACAGTGACCAGGGCCGTTGTCTAGGGGAGAAAGGTGATGATAATTCTAGGGGCCCAGCGCCCAGTGGGGCCCATAAAAAACCCCAGTAGTCTAATCTTTGTATGACTGATTTATTCTGCGTAAGACCCTGACTAATACTCATAGTACACTGTAAAAACTCAACATCTTTCCAAGAATATTTGTCTTATTTCTTGTCCAAATGTCTCATTTCTAGTCAAAACTAATCTCTTTCCACTTAAAATAAGACTCATTACCTAAAAATTAACTTGTTTTTAGATCATTTTCAGGTAAATTCACAACAAATAGAAAAATCTGCCAGTGAAAGTAAGTTTTTTGTGCTTGCAATAAGGAAGAAAAACTTGCTCCACTATCATATTTTTTCTACTTATTCCAAGTGAAAATATGCTTGAAAGAAGTAAAAAGTGTCTAAAAACAAGCTACTTTTAATATGATGTGTCTTATTTTAAGTATAATGAGATTTGTTTTGACTAGAAATGACATTTTGACTAGAAATAAGACAAATATTCTTGCTAAGATACTTGAGTTTTTGCAGTGTAATGCTGCATTAGCATCAAAACAAAGAAGGCTAAATAAAAAACGATAACACATACGTAGTCTAAGAAAAAAAAAGAGGAAAAGTTAGGGGGAGGGGCCCACTTTAGTATTCTTTAAGGGGGCCCAGAATTCCTAGCAACGGCCCTGACAGTGACACAATCGCATACTGTTTTGATCATTTCCCACACATCAGTTCATCTGGGAGGTGTGTGTGTGTGTGTGTGTGTGTGTGTGTGTGTGTGTGTGTGTGTGTGTGTGTGTGTGTGTCGTCACAAAAACACCCACACATTCCTGTCCTCTGCCTTCTGCCATCCCAGAATGCTCCAGCCCCCGTTGTTGCCATGACGTGGTTTGGCCTCGTCGAGGTGGAAAAGCTCCTCAGCTCTTTCTCGCTTGATCGTCTTTCCACAGAGTCCAGATCCCAGAGAGTCCGACCGGCTTCATCCGAGTCTGAGCGGGAAGAAAGAAAGAAAGAAAGGAAGGAACACGACGGAACATTTGGACCGAGTCGGGAATTATTCATAAACCCAGAAACAAGAAGCCGATCGAGGACGCTGGATGGACGCCACACGCTGCCGTCGCCACCGCTGAATCACCTGTTTGTTTTGGAAAAATGAGCTGGAAGAGACGAGAAGAAAGTTATTTTACTGTACGGTCTTTGTGTTTGTGTCAAGTGTGTGTGTGTGTGTGTGCAGCCATGTCTGGGATTTTAATAGAGTGTGTCCTGATGTAGCTAAGAGAAGGAACCACTGGAGGGGAAGTGGCTGCACTGAGGCATCATGGGAAATGTAGGAAGGTGCACTGCAAAAACTCAAAATCTTTCCAAGAATATTTGTCTTAGTTCTTGTCAAGATGTCTCATTTCTAGTCAAAACTAACCTCTTTCCACTCAAAATAAGACTCATCACCTAAATAATAACTTGTTTTTAGATAATTTTCACTTTTCAAACTAATTCTCACTTGAAATAAGTAGAAAAATCTGCCAGTGAAAGCAAGTTTTTTGTGCTTGTAATAAGGAAGAAAAACTTGCTCCACTATCAGATTTTTTCTACTTATTTCAAGTGAAAATCTGCTTGAAAGAAGTAAAAAAGTGTCTAAAAACAAGCTGCTTTTTAATGTGATGAGTCTTATTTTAAGTAGAATGAGATTTGTTTTGACTAGAAATAAGACAAATATTCTTGGTAAGATATTTGAGTTTTTGCAGTGTGTTGAAGAGTCACATCAACAGTGAAGCTGCTGCTCCAGTCGTCACTGCACAATGTAAACTAGACTCAACTGGCCAACATTGAATATGAGAGGACACATGCACTGGTTACAGCTGATATAAATGCATTTAGGCCTACTTTAATTACCCATCCTATCTACAGCAGTATCTTACACCATATTCATCAAGTTATCATACCAGACATTCATCGCAGCCCTTTTTTTCTGTTCCTAATGTCATTAGATCATTTGGTAGAAGAGCTTTTATGTTAAAAGGGACAACGAAGAGTTTCTATTTGGTTATAAAAAAAGTCTCACATTAATGTGGATGAATCTACGTTACCACTTGTTAATGGCTCCATTTTCAATAAATATATTGTTTTGTCTCTATCGTTATTTTGTTATTTTAATTAAAGGTGGAAATGCTGGGCGAGCCGACCAGCGTTTCCTTACTTTCGGTTTTGTGGACGCTGCCCGGCGAGTCATGAGAATAACGCCGCCGAATCGCCGTTTATGGTCGGAACTACGACGGTATCTGATCGTCTTCAAACCTCCGACTTTCATTCTTGATGAATGAAAACATTCTTGGCAAGACGTACTGTCATTAATCATTATATACTGTCACTTCTTACGGTTGTATTGTTCCAATGTAGTTACATTAACTGTGTTTTTCTATATTGTTGAGAACATGTTTGTTTGATGAGTTCATGTTTGTCTATATGTTTGGACCCCCTCGAAAACCAGATGATGCATCTCACACTGCAAAAACTCAAAATGTTGTCTTATTTCTTGTAAAAATGTCTCATTTCTAGTCAAAACTAATCTAAAATAAGACTCATCACCTAAAAATAAACTTATTTTTAGATCATTTTCACTTGAAATAAGTAGAAAAATCTGCCAGTGAAATTAAGTAGAAAAATCTGGCAGTGAAAGCAAGTTTTTTGTGCTTGTAATAAGAAAGAAAAACTTGCTCCACTATCAGATTTTTCTACTTATTTCAAGTGAAAATATACTTGAAAGAAGTAAAAAGTGTCTAAAAACAAGCTACTTTTAATATGATGAGTCTTATTTTAAGTAGAATGAGATGGTTTTGACTAGAAATAAGACAAATATTCTTGGTAAGGTTTTGAGTTTTTGCAGTGTAAGGGGGTTTATCCAAATAAAGAAATTTTATATTGATCATGTGATCAGAGCACAGTGAACATGACTCTGTGTGTGTGTGTGTGTGTGTGTGTGTGTGTTTGGATATCTTGGTGTTATTGGGCGTGTGCCCCCTCCCCCCCCCCTCCTCCATCTCTGCTCCTACACTCAGACTTCCTGTCTCTCATCAATGTTTCCTTTTTTTCTGCATGGGACGCTCTGACGGAGTCGCCCCCCCCCCCCGCCTCCCCCACCTCGGCTCTGTTTCCTGTTTTGACGGACTGTTGCCTGGCAACACCCGAGGGGGGTTTATGGGGGGGGTGAGGTTGGTTCTCTGCTGTTTAACACAGCTCCTCCTTTTCCTCCTCCTCCTCCTGGTGGGACACAGCTCGGCTCTGTCTCCTCCTCTGGTCGACGTCCACGCGCCCCGAGGTCGTTTACATAAATCCAGAATGGAGCCAGTGTCGGAGGAGGTGGAGGTGTGTGTGTGTGTGTGTGTGTGTGTGTGTGTGTGTGTGTGTGTGTGTGTGTGTGTGTGTGTGTGTGTTGGCCTGTTGACACGAGGAAGTTTTCTATGTGAAAACATCCTGATCACAGTGTGTGTGTGTGTGTGTGTGTGTGTGTGAGGCCTCAGGTCTGAACTGTGAGTCAAGTTCAAGTGACTGAAAATTAAAAACTAATATTGTCAGTGATTCATGAACAAAGGAAAAGTTCAGGAACTTATCAATAATGGAGTTTTATACATTTTCATAAGAGCTGGTGATAACAAACAAAAAATTCTGTGTCCGCTGAAAAGTAAAAAAAATCAATTGAGAGAATATAAAATTCAGATTTCAGATCTGAATGTGAGCTCTGTTGCAGTTGGAGTGTCAAGCACTGAAATCAGTGGAAGTGTTTTAGAAGTAAAATGTAGTAAAAACACCTGTAGTGAAAGTTTTAAACAGATTAAATGATGATGATCAGGTTTAAACTCTGAGCTCTGTTAGTAGTTGAAGTGTCATCTGGTCTGTTTGCAAGTGATGAGCAAAAGCTGAATGCTTTCTAAAGGTGAGCACTGAAATAAGGTGAAATGTTTTAAGAATAAAATAAAGTAAAAACTGAAACTGAAAATCTGAAGTTTAAAGCAGAAGTAAGCGATCCGGTGGGTTTGTCTAACTTCCTGTCAGCAGATGGAGTTAGCAGTCCCCCGCCCTCGTCCCTACGTCACCACATTCAGGCACATCCCTTGGCTGTACACACAGAGAGGACTGCCCCTTTATGCCGTTCTCTCTCCTCATTGGATAAAGGTTGTAGGATACAAGGAAAGTTTTCTCTTCGGCTCAGAGCAGAGCAGAGTGACTGACAGACCCGTGTTTCAGACCAAACACTCTATATTAGTGATTGCTGTCGGAAGATATAACTATTTAAGACTTATATTAACACAAATATATCGCTTACTTCTGCTTTAAATTGTATGTAAAGAGTTGAAATAAATGAAGGGAAAACAAAATCAAAAGCTTCTTTTCTTCCATTGAAAACAATGGAAACAGATTGAAACAGGTGAAAAACACTAGTTTCTGCTTCAGGAGAGAAAAACAATGGAGTCGGTTTCTGGTTCAGAAAAAGTTTATAGTTTGGAAAAGAGACAAGAGCTGGTGTGTGTGTATGTGTGTGTATTATTAATTCACTATTGGAAAGAAGGAGGAGGAGGAAGGAGAAGAGGGGGGAGGAGGATGATGAAAAAGAAGAGGAAGAGGAGGACAGGAGGAAGAAGGAAAAGGAAGAGAAGGAAAGAAAAGAGGGGAGGAGGAAGAGGAGAAAGGAGAAGAGAAGGAAGAGGAGAAGGAAAAAGGAGAAGAGGAGCAGCAGCAGGAGGAGGAAAGAGGAGGAAGAAGAAGAGGAGGAGAGAGAAGTGGAAGAGGAGGAAGGAAAAGGAAGAGGAGGGGAAAAGAGGGGAGGAGGAAGAGGAGGAAGGAGAAGGAAGAGGAGGGAAGAGAACAGGGGGAGGAGAGGGAAGGAGGAAGGAGGAGGAGGAAGAGGAGAGGGAGGAGGAGGAAAGAGGAGGAAGGAGAAGAGGGTGAGGAGGAAGGAAAGGGAAGAGGAGGAGCAGCAGTAGGAGAAGGAGGAGGAAAGAGGAGGAAAGAGGATAAAGAAGAAGAGGGTGAGGAAAGATAAGGAGGTGGGAAAAGGATGAGGAGGAAAGAGAACAGGGGAAAGAGGAAGGAGAAGAGGAGGAGGAGGAGGAAAGAGAAGAGGAGGAGGAGGAGGAGGAGGAGGAGAAGGAGGAGCAGTGTCTCTGTGAAGCATCATTAGTTGTAACTGTATCTGAGCTGCAGTGGAATTTCCTCTGATGGAAGCTGCTGCTGCTGCTCTTCCTCCTCCTCCTCCTCCTCCTCCTCCTCGGTAACCAGATAGCTTAATGGGCTAATGGGCTAATGGCCGCTCTCCTGCCACAGAATAAAAAAAGCAGCGAAAATGAGAAAAAGAAGAGAAGAAACTAATTTAACAAATGTTCCGTTGATCTGAAGCTTCGGCTGCGTCAGCGTTTTGTTTTCTGTTCCACTCACGGATCAAACCTGCTTCAGTGTTTCTCTTCTACAGCGTCTTTAGTTTTCATTTTATTTATTTTACAAAAGACGATATCAAGAGATGAAACTTTATATTTTTACTATTATTGTCTGACACTGGACACAGCTGGAACATCTGCACACAGCTGGAAACAAACCAATACATGTGACTGTGAAGACTATGGAGCATCAATAGTGTCAATAACCTTTAATAACACAACTACTGAAGCGACTCTGATGTGAAACGCGTTGTTCGCCCGTTCTGTTTTTACTTTTGATAATAAATCTTGTCTATCCCATCACGCTCTAGTGTGCGCTGGAGGTTTTTTTTTTTTAATTTTGACGGTGATTTATCCTGCAGCAGCTGGCACCTGACAAACTGTGTTTACGATGTTTACACGGAAACGATCTGAACATGAAAATGCAAAAGTGGCGTTGTGTTCTCACTTTTTATTCTGCGTTTAGGCGAACGTTTTTTTGGGGGAAAACATACAGTGCATACGGTGACAGGAAAGTTTGTGGAATCCGACATGTTTGCTGTTATTTTCCTGTCCTGGCGCCTGTGACGTAAATGCGCACGCAACCAGGGCCGGCCCTAGGATCTTGGTGGCCCCCTAAACAAGATTTTTGTTTGCGGCCTACACTCTAAGCGCAAACACCAAATCACTGGTTAAAACTGAATACAGACGTGTTTATGTCCTCTGAGGTTTGAGGCCATTTTCTCGAATTTAACATATTTTCTTAAATTGATCTTTTTAAGATACTTGCAGATGTAACAATACTCAAGTGTTTTATGTCTAAATATTAGAACCTCCGCTGTAAGCACACTGAGGCCAATTTGTCCTAGAACACTGTATAAAGAAATAATTTAGGCCAAATGGCGACAATTTGAGGTCTACTTTTTGAAAAATGTCAAATCCCTTGTGAAAACACACCTTCAGTCATGAGAATGAACTGTTTTGGTGCTTGAAATAGGATATGAATACAGTAATAGATACAGTAAGTGTAGAAAACAAGTCTAAAATGAAATTTTGTAAGATTGTTTTTTGAGCACAAATGTTGTCATTCTGCCGTTCTATTTTCACCAAATGTCTCAAATGTGAGATAAAAGAAGCTGAATACTGACTTCACATTACATATAAAGCTTGTGGTGCAGACCTCAGGATGTTTAAATGACTTGATGAACCCCGGTACTTTTCTGATCATGTGGCCCCCCACCTAACGGCTGTGGCCCTAAACAACCGCATAGAGTGTTTATGCCAGCGGCCGGCCCTGTACGCAACACAAGCAGATCAGACTTTTGCGTTTTTACCTTTTGCAGTGCGTTCACACCGGGCGCGAGTAAAATATTCATATAGTTTGCCCGCTGGAATATTTGTTTTTACTTGCAGCATTTGCGCGAATATTTCGCTTGAGTTGTGTTCGCTTCATTGTTCGCTTCACTTTACATTGACTTTGTATATAATCTTATCGCGCGAAAAATTCGCCTCGCGCCCGGTGTGAACGCACTGTTAAGACGGGAACACGACGGTGGAGCGTTTTTAAGATTTACACTCACAGCCCCAAAAACGCCGTTGCCGTCAAAATGAAAGGCACATCCCATAAAATATTTTGTCGTTTTCACCTGCCAGTGTTGTCATGTAACTACAACTATTGATCCATTGATAAATACTACTAAAAAGGGGTTTTCAAAAAACAACATAAAACTCTGATGTAAGTGTTTATAAATATAAATAAAGATGGTATTATAGAAGCTGTTGATGTTTTGACTCGATCGGACTTCTTCTGCGACGGAGGAAAGAAAAAAACATTACAGAGAGTTTTTCTTTTTTATTTGTAACTCTGCGTCCTAATGGAAACCTGTTTTTGTTGCTTTGTGTCTGAAGAACATTTCTATATTTATCTGTCGAAGCACTTTAAGTTTCTCTGGACTCAAACATCGGAGTTTTCAGACTCTGTGGACTTTTTATTATATTTATATATTCGTCAAAAGACCGAGAACGCGTCATCTCCTTCGTCCTTCGCTCAGAGTGAGGAGGAGGAGGAGGAGGAGGATGAGGAGGATGAAGATGACCTGAACAGTCTCATCCAGTTGTTTGTGTTTCTCTCTCTCTGTGTCTTTGTAGATGGATGGAAACTTTAAATCCACATTTAACTGGAACAAACAGGTCACATGACTCTGGCGCTCGTCTCCTGATTGGCTCTTTGTCTGGTTTCTTTCGCTCCGAACTCTCGTTTGGACCAGACCGGACTTCTCAGACTTTTCCTTTCCTCTGACTTTTTCTTTGATCCGAACCAAATGAACAGGTGTGAAAACTCCACTAACCAGAAGAGGATCAGGTCCAAACTAAACCATGGTTCAGACTTTCGTAGCTTTAAAGGAATGCTCCTACGCATTCAGTTCCACCTTCCACCATACACTCAATACCGGACTTGGACCTCTGCACATCAACACTTCACCCATTCCCGTTATCATTACACACCATCACCACATCAGACACTACCACACCCACTCTGTGAACTTTCACAATCTCAGATCACTCACACAACAATCCACCTCTCCCATCAACAAGCCACCTGTCACCATCAACATGGCACTTTTTAATGTTCGCTCTCTTTTAAACAGAACCTTTTTAATGAATGATGTGATTTTAGACAACAAGTTAGACTGTCTTCTTTTAACAGAGACATGGCTTGGCACTGACGCACCTGCTGTTCTCACTGAGGCTTCCCCACCAAATTATAACTTTTTATTCTCTACTAGAGAGGGTAGAAGAGGAGGAGGCACGGCATCAATCATAGACAATTCACTTAACTCAAATGGAGTGTTTTTTAACAGTTATGCATCATTTGAGTACCATGCCTTTACTTTTAGCAGTCCTCCAATTATTTGTCTTACTGTGTACAGACCACCCCATTACTCGAGCTCTTTTATCAGTGAATTTTCAGAGCTTTTATCTATTATTCACACCTCTTTTAGCAGGATTTTAATAACTGGTGATTTTAATTTACACGTTGACGACACCTCGGATCCAATATCCAGAGAGTTTTTAAATCTTTTAAGTTGTCTTGATTTTAAGCAGCACGTCGCACAGCCGACTCACAACAGAGGACACACCCTGGACCTGGTCATAACCCATGGCCTGTCCATCGGTGTGTCCTCTGTTGTCGACCTGGCTGTGTCTGACCATTACTGTGTGTTTTTTAGCATCACCAGTTTTAACCGAGAGGAGGCCCCAGTGAGAACAGTGAGGAGGCGCTATCTTACTTCTGAAGTGGCTGCAAATTTTATGGAGATTTTACAGAGCACTCTTGCTGAAATTTTACCTGCACCTTGTGATTTTATCGTTGATAATTTTAACAGTAGACTGAAGTCAACTCTGGACTCAGTAGCTCCACTTTTAACTAAAACAGTAAAAAGAAAACCAACACCCCCGTGGAGAAAAAACAATGAAATCAATGAACTGAAAAGAAAATGCAGGAGTGCCGAGAGAAGATGGAGGAAAAGTAAACTGATAATTCATTACGAGATTTTATGTCAACAACTCAAAACTTACAATAATGCAGTCAAAAAGGCACGAATTTCCCATTTCTCACAACTCATCACCATCAATAAAAACAACCCCCGGTTCCTCTTCTCCACTTTTAATGTTTTAACAGGTGCTAATTCTAATAACGTTTTTAAGGCACCAACAGATGATCTTTGTGAGAACTTTGCAGACCACTTCAGAACCAAAATCAAGGACATCAGATCCTGCCTTTTATCCCATCAGGTTTTATCTGTTGACACTGAACTGTTGTCCTTGCCTGAGGAAACACTGGAGAGTTTTGCCCTGGTTGATGCAAGGACGCTTGGTCGAGTTTTCTCCCAAGTAAACCCAACAACCTGCCTTTTAGATCCCATTCCCACATCACTCTTAAAATCATTTTATGGATTCTTTGAGGAACAGTTTTTAAACATCATGAATTGCTCTCTTCAAACGGGTGTCTTCCCCACCGCCTTTAAAACGGCGGTGGTGAAGCCCCTTCTGAAGAAGAGTAATTTAGATCCAAGTATTTTTAATAACTACCGACCTGTATCCAACTTACCATTTTTAAGTAAAGTTTTAGAAAAACTGGTTTTTAACCAAGTTAATGACTTTTTAAACAGAAAGAACATTTCAGAAAAGCATCAGTCTGGTTTTAGGAAATACCACAGTACCGAGACAGCACTTTTAAAGATTTTAAACGACATCAGGTGGAATTTAGATAATAAAAAGCTCACAGTGTTGGTTCTACTGGATCTAAGCGCTGCTTTTGATACAGTAGACCATCACATTTTATTAAATAGGCTTAGACACCTGGTGGGCCTCTCTGGTACTGTTTTTAACTGGTTTTGTTCTTATCTCACAGACCGATGCTTTTATGTAAGTATGGATACATGTTCCTCGGAAATCCATGAAATTGGATGTGGGGTTCCCCAAGGGTCAATTTTAGGTCCACTTCTTTTTAATCTGTACATGCTGCCCCTTGGGGACGTCATCAGGAGGCACGGCATCAGCTTCCATAGTTATGCTGACGATACGCAACTGTACATCGCCGTGTCTCCTGATGACACAGGGCCAATTGATGCCCTTTTTAACTGCATTTTAGACATCAAGTCATGGATGGCAGTGAATTTCCTACAGCTCAACCAGGACAAAACTGAGGTTTTAGTCATTGGTCCTGAAGGCCAGAGAGAGAAACTTTTACCAAAACTACAGGATCTTAAGCCAACACAGTCAGTAAAAAATCTGGGCGTGATTTTTGACTCTGAGCTGAATTTTCTTCCACATATCAAAAATATGACAAAAATAGGTTTTTATCATCTTAAAAACATAGCCAGAGTCCGCCCGTTTCTCTCTCAGGCCAGTACGGAGGTGCTGATGCATGCTTTTATCACCTGTCGATTAGATTATTGCAATGCCCTGCTCTCTGGTCTTCCCAAAAAGAGTATTTTTAATCTCCAATTATTACAGAACTCAGCCGCACGAGTGCTGACGAGGACCAGAGGGCGGGAGCATATTACACCAGTTTTAGAGTCGCTGCATTGGCTCCCCGTACGCTTCAGGATCGATTTTAAGGTTCTTTTACTAGTTTTTAAATGTCTTAATGGCCTTGCGCCCTCTTATTTATCTGACCTGCTTTTACCATATCAACCCTCGCGGACCCTGAGGTCCTCCGGCACCGGCCTTTTATCCATACCAAAACCCAGAACCAAAACCCATGGTGAGGCGGCATTTAGCTATTATGGCCCCCACCTGTGGAACAGCCTGCCGGAGAGCCTCAGGGCCGCAGAGACAGTTGATATTTTTAAGGGAAGGTTAAAAACACACCTTTTTAGTCAGGCTTTTAACTAGATTTTAAATTCTTCTCATGGTTCTATCTTATTTTATGTTTCTGCTTCCATCTGGCTTTTAAAGTTGTTATTAACCTTAAATAATTTTACTTGTTTTACTTATTTTATTTATTATCTTACATATTTTTATTTATTTATTTGTTTATTTACTTTTTATCTTTTTAAACTGTTTACCCTGTTAACTTATTTTTTCAGGGTTTTTATCCTATCTTATGTTTTTAGTTTTTAACTCCAGTGTTTCCTCAGGGGGGTCTTCCACGCTGGGAGCTGTGTCTGGGCTGCTGCTGGGGGCGCTGTCCCTGGGTCCCTTCGGCTCGGCTGGCTGTGGTCTGTCGGGGTCGGGGGGCCTGGGCGCTGGTGCCCCTTGTGGCACGGCCTGCGACTCCTCCCAGTGTGGACGGCCCCAAAGATAGCGCTTCCTCAATCTTCAGTGTCATGCCATGTCTCCCTAGCGTCAGTAGTGAGAGAGTGTGTGTGTGTGTGTGTGTGTGTGTGTGTGTGTGTGTGTGTAGTATGGAGTGTGGGAGGGAGGGGTTTTTACTTGTAATTGTTTTATTTTCTATGTGTGTAAAGCACTTTGTGTTGCATTTTCCATGTATGAAAGGTGCTCTATAAATAAAGATTGATTTGATTTGATTTGAGAATTTCGGCCATTTTTGACCCCTAAACCGTTGTCCTGATGGTCACCCAGTGTTGGTTGGAGCAAAAAAACGCGACTAAAATTGATGCAGGCAAACCGGAGTTACACCATGGCGGGAGCGTGCCTATGTTCCCTCAGCCTTACGTTCCCTCATTTCTAAGGTTTTTTTTTTCTTTCCAAAATTAGGCCTTATGTTCCCACATTTCCTTTATGATCAATTTGCATCAGATTTTATCCCCATTTCTCCAAATTTGGACCCTAGGTTGAAATTACTCTGAATCATCCCTTTAAATGCGGTATAAAAATAAAAATGACTTGACTTAGAGTTTCATTTTGAGAAAATTATTAGAAATAAGAAAAATCTTAGAAATGAGGCAACATAGGGCTGTGGGATCATTGGGCTGTGGGAACATAGGGCTGACCCCACCATGGCTACTCGGCGCTAGGGATAGCCACAACGCTAACCCATGGGGGCAATTCTTTCAACCACAACAAACACTCAGAAAACAATCAGATATCTCTGGTACATGACTGGAATCCTTAAAGACACCACTGAACTCATATAGTGTAGAGTAGAAACAGTATAAACTTTGTGTTTTTGCATGTAGTCACTCACCTCAGACAGCCGAACTCTGAAACATCCTGGAAAGACATTACTATCCGATCGCAGAGCGCCTGCTCTCCCCGCCACAGAAACTAACACTTTCTCCTTGTTGTGATGATTTCTTTACTAAAATAAACGGTGGAGCAGTGCAGTGGCAATGTCCAGAATATGAGAGATATGAGACTTTAGCATATCCAGTTAAAGGGATACGGGATAGTTCAACATTTTGGCAAATTGGCCCATTGCCATAATCCCTATAGTTATAGCAGTAGGTTCGTTACCTTTAATTGTCGGTGCAAGCTATTTTTAGAACGGCGGAGCAGAGCCGTGAGCTGCTCAGAGCTACGCTACGGAGGCTCATGGGATTTCTTGGTTTCCCTCATCAAACACACAATCCAACAACTCCACAACGCTCTGGTGGACAAGTTGTGACCTGCACATTCACCACGCTATGAGATAATAACACAACGTTACCACACAGAGTTGTTTTAGAGGGAAATGCAGAGACTGTTTGATGAAAAACTGTCCCTGAAGGCAACACGCATCAGCGGTTTTGCATGAATTTACCTCTAAAACAACTGTCAACTCCGCCGTTCTAAAAATAGCTTGCACCGACAATTAAAGGTAACGAACCTACTGCTATAGGGATTATGGCAATGGGCCAATTTGCCACAATGTTGAACTATCCCTTTAAAAGTTCCTCGTCTGGGCTTTAGCAGATGATTTAATTATATTTATTTGTTGTGTTCAGGTCGTCTCGTTCTCGTGGACACGATGTTTCACTCTCATCTTGATGGATCGACTTCAGATTTGTGGGAAATATTCACAAAGAGTCGAGGATGAACTCATTAGGTCAAAGGTCGTCGTTAACTGGGACTAGTTTTAGCGGCGGAGGGATACGACCTGAACTCATCCCAACATTAAAACAGTTTGAAACTTTTTTAAATCAAATAATCTCTCTGTCTCTACAAAGACATATATAGTAACATGATCGTTATATCCGGCCCGTCGCCGTGGAAACTCACCACAGTAAAGTTCCACGCGCCGTCGTCGTCGTAGGAACAGTTTTAAACAGACGACCTAAAGATGAAGATGAAAGAAATGAAAGAAAAAAACGTTTGTTCTTCACATGTTGGAGCCATCGGACCATCACATCCTCACCGGGTCGCTCTGCGTCCACACACTGCTTCCTGCCACACACACACACACACACACACACACACACACACACAGAAATTGATAACACATTGTGCCCGACTGCTGCAGATTATTACAGTTAAACCTCCTGTGTGTGTTCACTGCACACACACACACACACACACACACTCTGAGGCTTTGTCATGTTATTTCACATTATGTTACATTACATTATATCATATTAAAGTATGTTATCTTATATTATGGTATGGTATTGTTTTGTCTAGTCTTTTTTTTTCTTTTTACAGTGTATTATAGTGTTTGTTGTTCTAACCTTAAATAAAACTCACTTACAGAAATAAACTGACCTCCAGTCTGTGATCAGATCATCTTCATGTCTTTTCTTCCAGTTCATTAAAGCAGAAGTAAGCGATATTTTTGTGTTAATATAAGTCTTAAATAGTTGTATCTTCCGACAGCAATCACTTACATAGAGTGTTTGGTCTGAAACACGGGTCTGTCAGTCCCTCTGCTCTGCTCTGAGCCGAGGAGAAAACATTTATCATATCCTACAGTTTTTATCCAATGAGGAGAGAGAACGGCATGCAGGGCTGTGTGTGCAGCCAAGGGACGCGCGTGAATGTGGTGACGAGGACCAATAGATCCATGACGAGGGCGGGGGCTGCTAACTCCATCGGCTGACAAGAAGTTATGGTGCGTTCAAGGCAACTCGTAACTCGTGTTTTTCCGACCTGTGAAGTCGTACCAGTTCGATCTGGTACGAGTTCACGGGTCAGAAGTTACGAGTGGCCGTTATAGTGACTTTCACAGGTAAAACAGGTCGGAAAAACACAAGTGGGTTGCCTGGAACGCTACAAAGTCGTAAGTCTTGACTTGAAGCTGTAATTTACAGTTTCAAAAGCCTGCCTGGAACGCAGCATTAGCCAAAACGACCAGATCGTTTACTTCTGCTTTGAATTATGTTTTGGCCCCTTTGCATTTTGCATTAGTATTATATCATTTTAAATTATGTATTGCAGTCAGATTTATGTAGCATAGTATTTAACCTATGTCTAAGTTGCTCCCTTTGCACTTGTAGCGTATATTCTACTGTTTTAGACATTGTAGGATATATTTTACCATATACTTCCTCTTTGTATCCTGTTTATCTCCCTTTGGAGCATCCTGGCAGAAGGATTTCCTTCGGGATGATATTTATCTGTCAATCTATCAGTTTTACTGTTTTATTATTTATTTATTGTCTTATTACTTTACTGATCTTATCATGCACGGTTTTTGTACGTATTTATCTCTCCTACTCCTTTTAGTTGTCTTATTTACCGTAATTTGTCCCAGCTCCATTTATTCACTTACACCTCGTTTTTTTTATGTATGTTGGTGTTTTTACTACAGAAAGCAATTTGTTAACTGTGTGAAAAGTGCTGTAGAAATAAAGTTTGATTGATTGATTTTAGGTTTATAATGAGGCATGTTACTGTTGTGGTCAATGATGATTAAATGAAAAATATATAACAGTATTTACTTCATATATAGTTTCCTGAGTGTTGACATGAACCGTTTCTGTCTCTGGTCTGTTGCTCCCTCTTGTGGCCACATGATGAACTTCACCACAGGATCAAACCTCAGCATCTCTCTCTCTCTCCATCATCATCATCAATCATCATCTCTCTTTTTATTACTCATTAATAATCAATAATCATTAACAACAACAGTATAAATAACAGACAGCGTTAGAAACTGCAGTGCAGGACGTGGAGTTCACAGTTTGTAGACGACAACACGGAGACAAAGACACGACACAAACGCGTGGAGCTGCTTCTTCTTCTCCTTCTTCTTCCTCCAAAAGGAAATCAACAACAAACCGAATCAAAAACTAAATGAAAAATGATCAATTAAGTGTCTTTGTTGTTTTTTTTTTAAGTCAGAATACTTCTCCTCAGTGGTTGTCGGGATAAAATCTGAATAATACGAGAGTTTCCAGGAACGATCAACCTGAGTTGAACTCAATTATGATTTAAAAGAAAACAAATTAACACCAACAATTCAGTTTCCCTGTTTCTTTTCTCCACAGTGGAGTCAATGATAACACTCACAGAAAAGCCCAAAGGAGTTGTTTCATCAAAAAAAAAGAAAAAAAGTTTCAGTTTCCTGCTCTGACTGTGACTCCGTCTCCACGGCGACAACATCAAACCTCAGACTGATGGTTGGCGACGATTCGAAGCTTCAGCACATCAACATACAGCGAAATGTAAATGAGGCACAAAGCTACGGAGGATCAGAGACGAAGACAGAGTTCACATCTCAGATTCTAACAGGCAGGAAACTGTGATCAATCAACTATCAATATCCATCAATCAATTATAATATATATGAATCTGATGATGCATTCAGGGACCGCCCACTCCAGTGACGAATCCGCCACACTTTCTAATCTATATATCGATAGTTCAACATTTTGTCAAATTTTCCCATTACCATAATCCCTATAGTCATAGCAGTAGGTTTGTTACCTTTAACTGTCGGTGCAAGCTGTTTTTAGAGTTGTTTTAGAGGTAAATACAGAGACTTCTTGCTGAAAAACTGTCCCTGAAGGCAACACGCATTAGCAGTTTTGCATGAATTTCCCTCTAAAACAACTCTGTCTGGTAACGTTGTGTTATTATCTCATAGCGTGGTGAATGTGCAGGTCACAACTTGTCCACCAGAGCGTTGTGGAGTTGTTGGATTGTGTCTTTGATGAGTTTGATGAGGGAAACCAAGAAATCCCATAATGAGCCTCCGTAGCGTAGCTCTGAGCAGCTCACGGCTCTGCTCCGCCGTTCTAAAAACAGCTTGCACCGACAATTAAAGGTAACAAACCTACTGCTATGACTATAGGGATTATGGCAATGGGCACAATTTGCCAAAATGTTGAACTAACCCTTTAAATCAGGTGTGAACGGAGCCGATCACTGAGAAAACCGGTGTGAACAGGAAAAGGAAATTATCATTTTAAAACTTCATTATTTATTCATGAACTAAGAGTTTTATTCTGTATCTGATGGATCAATAGTTGATTTATTATTAACTGTTTTAATTCCCATCAAAATAAGAAACTGAGGAAAAGCGTCATTATTTTTTATTTTCTGTCACGTCCCTGATCCTCCGTACGAAGCAGAGCGGCCACGCCCCCAAATAGAGGAGGCCACGCCCCCTAATTCCCAGGAGGCCGAGCGGCTGCTGAGGCGTTCAAGGCCAAACGTAGAGACGACAACATTTCCTGTTGCTGGTTTTTAAACACGCGAAGCTTCTTCTTCTTCCGATCTCCTCCCGGTTGTTTTTGGTTAATGCACATCTGTACAGTGGTTTTAACTTTGAGCGCAGTAGTAAAAGGCTTCATTTACATAATAAACAGTTAATTATTATTTTTGTTATTTTTTTTTTCTGCTGTATCTCCGTTAACAGCGACTGAACGGTGCCGAGGCTTCAGGCACCGGAGCTGCTGCAGTCAGTTCTTTATTTAATAATTCATTCATTAATACCTGGAATAGAAAATAACACTTAAAAAATTCCCAAACTCCACTTATAAAAAAAGTTTTTGACAGAAAAGCATCAGAGTGTAGAAAACGAAGCGCTGGCGGAGGCGTCTCCATGAGCCTCCTCAGTGCAGCCACCTGTTCCGTCTTTAATATTTCAATATGTGCTCTGGGGTTTGTTTTTTGTTTTTTGTTTTTTGTTCAAGTAATCCCAAGTCTGAGGGGAATCGAACCCCAAAAAAACGGGTCCCAGTGGTTCTGCTGGAGAGGAAAAGTGCTGCAGGCTGATACGAGCCGAGGATCGGGATCGGGATCGGGATCAGGATGAGAGCTTGGAGTAGCTCGGAGGAGAGAACTTCCTCTTCAGGTACTTGATGATGTAGAGCGGGAGGCAGCTGACCAGCGTGATGGCCGACACCTTCCACAGGAACGGCCAGGTGGTGATGAAGGACAGGTCTGAGGAAGAGGAGGAGGAAGAGGAAGAGACATCATCACTGTTTGGTTTCATCATACAAATACTTGGAGACCTTTTTTGACGACCATCTCAAATTTGATTTTGAACAGAGAATTCATCTTCTCAGGAAACTAAATTCTTTCTCTGTCAGGCCTGTTATACTCTGTCTCTGTTTTTACCACGCGTTATGTGTTTTTCCTTTGTTTGTTGGTTTCATTGTCTTTCAGTCAAAGACAGAAACAGCCCGACTAGTATCGTTAAGTCCTGCTCTGAGATTATCAGAGTAAAACGAGAGAGAGATTTAAGTTCCTTTTGCAACCAGCAAATCCTCCGAAAAGCAGAGAGCATTTTAGCCTCCCCGAACCATTTCCTTGCGGGTGAATTCTCTCTGTTGCCTTCAGGCGGCCGTTATGCCCTTCATATGTGTAAAACAAATCGCTTCTCTGAATCATTCGTCCTCTCTGCACTCAGACTTTTAAATTCTTCATAGGGTTTTTATTCTATTATTATCCATTCCAAGCTCCATGTTGTCTGTTGTGTGTTGTATTGACTATTTATTTATTGACTATTTATTGCGGGCCATGTAGGCTACTGTATATGAAACACGACAACCTGCTGCTCAAAATGAATTGCCCCTTGTGGGATTAAAGCAGAAGTAAGTGATATATTTGTGTTAATATAAGTCTTAAATAGTTCTATCTTCCGACAGCAATCACTTCTATAGAGTGTTTGGTCTGAAACACGGATCTGTCAGTCCCTCTGCTCTGCTCTGAGCCGAGGAGAAAACATTTATCGTATCCTACAGTTTTTATCCAATGAGGAGAGAGAACGGCATGCAGGGCTGTGTGTGCAGCCAAGGAACGCCGTGAATGTGGCGACGTAGGGACGAGGACTGTTATGGTGCGTTCAAGGAAACTCGTATTTTTCCGACCGTGAAGTCGTACCAGTTCGATCTGGTACGAGTTCACGGGTCAGAAGTTACGAGTGGCCGTTATAGTGACTTTCACCGGTAAAACAGGTCGGAAAAACACGAGTGGGTTGCCTGGAACGCTACAAAGTCGTAAGTTGTGACTTGAAGCTGTAATTTACGATTTCAAAAGCCTGCCTGGAACGCAGCATTAGCCAAAACGACCGGACCACTTACTTCTGCTTTAATAAAGTTGTTTTGTATTTAATTGAATTTGAATTGTCACAGGTCAAGTGACGGCCCCGCCCACCTCTGACATCATCAGGAAGTTCAGTTACCAACTCTGAATCTGTTACTGCTGCTAAATCGCTTTAAAACTTTATTCCTGTTTGAATTTTAACTTTGAAGTTTTATTAGTGTTTGATTGTCTATCTTTTTATTTATTTTTTTAAATTTCCATTCAATTTTATTGTCACTTTCATGAAAAATCTTGTTTCCTGTGTCATGTTGTTTGCTGGACATTTAAAACAAGATAATCGTTCTAAAAAAAGGACTGCAGTACTTTCTATCTATTCTAAAAATATATTAAACATAAAGTGCGCTGGTTGCAGTTAGTTGGGGAAAGTGAAGCTGCATGTGTCATCCCATGGTGTTGTGTATCTATTATTTATTTATTTAATCATTTTCATTTCAGTTGTATATTAGTTTTTTCTAGTATGCAGCTTTATAGTCCAGTCATTTTATGAGAAAAGGTTAAACAAATTGCAACAGAAGCAAACTCAACTGGTTTTGTATCCTCAGCATGTCCTGAGTGAGGGAAAAAAAGCCCCGAAGAATCCCATTAGGGGAAAGTTTAGAAAAACACCCAAACATATCCCATTTATACGCATATACATTTTTTTTTTCACGTGAATAGGGTAAAATTTTTTAACCTTTAGATATCTCCATGAAAATTACTGAGTTGATTACTTACATTAAGACAAACAAAAAATGTATTATTATACATTATACATTATATGTTCAATCTTGTTAACATATTATATGTTAACAAGATTGAACAAGACATTTTCACCTGCTCTACCCAATGTTTAGATCAGGTGCTGTATGTATGCAAATTAGCCATATGTAATTGGATTATGCACTGTTGGCTCATGTCATACCTGCTCTACTAAGGATGTGGCTGTCTTGAAAAATTGCAGTCATCTTGAAATTTAAAGTGGTCAACTTGTCGGTTGACCGATGGAGTCAACTCATTACAATTTTCATGCCGGTACCACCACAGCAACTTCATATATACATGTGCCGTCAAAACGGTGCAATTTATGCAAATGTATGCAAATTTGCTCATGTTAACAAAGAATTTCAAAAAACTTGTAATACATTTTTTGTTTGTCTTAATGTAAGTAATCAACTCAGTAATTTTCATGGAGATATCTAAAGGTTAAAATTTTTTACCCTATTCACGTGAAAAAAAAAATGTATATGCGTATAAATGGGATATGTTTGGGTGTTTTTCTAAACTTTCCCCTAATGGGATTCTTCGGGGCTTTTTTTCCCTCACTCAGGACATGCTGAGGATACAAAACCAGTTGAGTTTGCTTCTGTTGCAATTTGTTCAACATTTTCTCATAAAATGACTGAACTAGTCATTTTAAAATGACTGAACTAGTCATTTTATGACATAAAATGACTGAACTAGTCATTTTAGGCCAAAAAAGGAGTCAACGTTAAACAAATTGCAACAGAAGCAAACTCAACTGGTTTTGTATCCTCAGCATGTCCTGAGTGAGGGAAAAAAAGCCCCGAAGAATCCCATTAGGGGAAAGTTTCGAAAAACACCCATCCCATTTATACGCATATAAAACATTTTTTTCACATGAATAGGGTAAAATTTTTAACCTTTAGATATCTCCATGAAAATTACTGAGTTGATTACTTACATTAAGACAAACAAAAAATGTATTACAAGTTTTTTGAAATTCTTTGTTAACATGAGCAAATTTGCATAAATCTGCATACATTTGCATAAATTGCACCGTTTTGACGGCACATGTATATATGAAGTTGCTGTGGTGGTACCGGCATGAAAATTGTAATGAGTTGACTCCATCGGTCAACCGACAAGTTGACCACTTTAAATTTCAAGATGACTGCAATTTTTCAAGACAGCCACATCCTTAGTAGAGCAGGTATGACACGCTCCGTCTCTATTAATGCTCATGGGTAGCCTTTGGTTCCATTCCTTAAGGTTTTTAACTGTAATATCATATTACAGTTAAAAAATGTCTTGTTCAATCTTGTTAACATATTATATGTTAACAAGATTGAACAAGACATTTTCACCTGCTCTACCCAATGTTTAGATCAGGTGCTGTATGTATGCAAATTAGCCATATGTAATTGGATTATGCACTGTTGGCTCATGTCATACCTGCTCTACTAAGGATGTGGCTGTCTTGAAAAATTGCAGTCATCTTGAAATTTAAAGTGGTCAACCGATGGAGTCAACTCATTACAATTTTCATGCCGGTACCACCACAGCAACTTCATATATACATGTGCCGTCAAAACGGTGCAATTTATGCAAATGTATGCAGATTTATGCAAATTTGCTCATGTTAACAAAGAATTTCAAAAAACTTGTAATACATTTTTTGTTTGTCTTAATGTAAGTAATCAACTCAGTAATTTTCATGGAGATATCTAAAGGTTAAAAAATTTTACCCTATTCACGTGAAAAAAAAAAAGTATATGCGTATAAATGGGATATGTTTGGGTGTTTTTCTAAACTTTCGCCTAATGGGATTCTTCGGGGCTTTTTTTCCCTCACTCAGAACATGCTGAGGATACAAAACCAGTTGAGTTTGCTTCTGTTGCAATTTGTTCAACCTTTTATCATAAAATGACTGAACTAGTCATTTTAGGCCAAAAAAGGAGTCAACGTTAAACAAATTGCAACAGAAGCAAACTCAACTGGTTTTGTATCCTCAGCATGTTCTGAGTGAGGGAAAAAAAGCCCCGAAGAATCCCATTAGGCGAAAGTTTAGAAAAACACCCATCCCATTTATACGCATATAAAACATTTTTTTCACATGAATAGGGTAAAAAATTTAACCTTTAGATATCTCCATGAAAATTACTGAGTTGATTACTTACATTAAGACAAACAAAAAATGTATTACAAGTTTTTTGAAATAATTTGTTAACATGAGCAAATTTGCATAAATCTGCATACATTTGCATAAATTCCACCGTTTTGACGGCACATGTATATATGAAGTTGCTGTGGTGGTACCGGCATGGAAATTGGAGTGAGTTGACTCCATCGGTCAACCGACAAGTTGACCACTTTAAATTGCAAGATGACTGTAAAATCCCCTGATTCGCACAAACTGAAATACGCTGCTATGGCCGCGTTTTGGTTGATTTTTCAAGATAGCCACATAGTAGAGCAGGTATGACATGAGCCGACAGTGCCAGCACTGACAGTGCATAATCCAATTACGTATAGCTAATTTGCATACATACAGCACCTGATCTAAACATTGGGTAGAGCAGGTGAAAATGTCTTGTTCAATCTTGTTAACATATTACAGTTAAAAAACTTAAGGAATGGAACCAATTTAGGCCCATGAGCATCTTGAAATTTAAAGTGGTCAACTTGTCGGTTGACCGATGGAGTCAACTCATTCCAATTTTCATGCCGGTACCACCACAGCAACTTCATATATACATGTGCCGTCAAAACGGTGCGGTTTATGCAAATTTATGCAGATTTATGCAAATTTGCTCATGTTAACAAAGAATTTCAAAAAACTTGTAATACATTTTTTGTTTGTCTTAATGTAAGTAATCAACTCAGTAATTTTCATGGAGATATCTAAAGGTTAAAAATTTTACCCTACTCACGTGAAAAAAAAAATGTATGCGTATAAATGGGATATGTTTGGGTGTTTTTCTAAACTTTCCCCTAATGGGATTCTTCGGGGCTTTTTTTCCCACACTCAGGACATGTTGAGGATACAAAACCAGTTGAGTTTGCTTCTGTTGCAATTTGTTTAACGTTGACCCCTTTTTTGGCCTAAAATGACTGGACTATTACTTCAATGACCACTTTCTTTTTCTGCTTGTTTTTCTACAAAGAAAAATGTATATTTAACACTTTGTAAATGTTTTAATACAATTGTCTACATCTGCAAAATCCAAGTTTTATTAGTGTTTTGTTGTCGTTATGTTGTTTGTTTTGATCTTTTTGTGTAACAGTGTTTAGAAACATGCTCTATAATAATCATTATTATTAGTGAATATAATATTCACTCAGGGTTGAAAATTCTTTGCTACAGCTTTTAACTAAATTCAATATATCATTATTAAGGATTGTAATCATTCCAGTTGCAATGTCTTTTACTGTCTTATTTCTTTATTTTTCTTTTAAGTGTATTTTGATTCTGTTCTTAATGTACTTTATTAGCCTGTTGTATGAAATGTGCTGTACAAATAAATGTGCTTTGCCTCAGCAGCTCAGGAACATAACAACACAGTGTCTATATCTCTGACATATTGCTATTATATAAAAACAGATGTTTTCATCTGTTGAACAGTTCTGGTTCCGCTGCTCAGATGAATTCAACAACGTCACAGTTAAATAAATAAAAAAAAAACCCACAGAGAAACACTGAGTCACCGTCAACACAAAACCATCAACAACATGATGAACGGTCGAGATGCAGCTCAGAGTTTAAATTTAAACTCTGGACTTTATGGGTTTGGAGAAAATAACACGAGACAAAACGAAAAACATGAAAACATGAAAACATGAAAACATGAAGGTTGCAACACTGAACATGAAGCAACAGACGATGAGACGAGGAGACGAGGAGGAAGTCGACAGCTGCAGCACCTACCGAGAAAAGCTCCAAAGGAAACTCTGCCTATACCTGGAGACAACGCAGCAGCAGAGAGGAGGAGAGGAGAGGAGGAGAGGAGGAGGAGAAGGAGGTAGAGGAGGAAGAAGAAAGAGAAGAGGAGGAGGAGGAGGAGGTAGAGGAGGAAGAAGAAAGAGAAGAGGAGGAGGAAGAAGAGGAAAAGAGGAGAAGAGGAGGAAGAAGAGGAAGAAGAGGAGGAGGAGGAAGAGGAAAAAGAGGAGGAAAAGAGGAAGAAGAGGAAGAGGAGAAAGAAGAGGAGGAGGAAGAGGAAGAAGATGAGGAGGAGGAAAAGAGGAGAAGAGGAAGAGGAGGAGGAAAAGAAGAGGAAGAAAAACGAGAAAAGGAAGAGGAAGAGGAGAAGAAGAGGAGGAAGAAAGAGAGGAGGAGGAAGAAGAGGAGGAGGAAGAAGAGGAAAAGAGGAGAAAAGGAGGAAGAAGAGGAAGAGGAGGAGGAGGAAGAAGAGGAGGAGGAGGAAGAAGAGGAGGAAAAGAGGAGGAAGAAGAGGAAGAAGAGGAGGAAGAGGAAGAAGAAGAAGAAGAGGAAGAGGAGGAAGAAGAAGAGGAGTAAAAGAGGAAGAAGAGGAGGAAGAGGAAAAAGAGGAGGAAAAGAGGAAGAAGAGGAAGAGGAGAAAGAGGAAGAAGAGGAGGAGGAAGAAGAGGAAGAGGAGGAGGAAGAAGAAGAAGAAGAGGAGGAGGAAGAAGAAGAGAAGAGGAGGAGGAGGAAGAAGAGAAGAGGAAGAGGAAGAAGAAGAGGAGGAGGAGGAAGAAGAAGAGGAGTAAAAGAGGAAGAAGAAGAGGAGGAGTAAAAGAGGAGGAAGAAGAGGAAGAGGAGGAGGAAGAAAGAAAAGAAGAGGAAGAAGAGGAGGAGGAAGAAAGAGAAGAGGAGGAAGAAGAGGAAGAAAAAAAGAAGAAGAAGAGGAAGAAGAGGAGGAGGAAGAAAAAAGAAGAGGAAGAGGAAGAAGAATAAGAGGAAGAGGAAGAAGAGGAGGAGGAAGAAGAAGAGAAAGAGGAAGAAGAAGAGGAGGAACAGAGGAGAAGAGGAGGAAGAAGCAGTAAACACACAGAGCTGAGCGGCTGCACAACAACAACAACAACAACAACAACAACACGAAGCTTCACATCAACATCGATGCAGCAGCAACGTGACGACGACGTCAATATCATCAATTATCTATCATCAATTAGTCAGATATCTTCATTATTATTATTGATCGATCAAGTCCATCAGTCATTTACAAACAATGTTCCTCCATTTTAAAACATGAATTGATTAATAAATGAACGATTAAAAGGTGAAAGGTGAGAGTAGAAACGTACCGAAGTACTCGTTGAGGAAGGCGAGCGAGGCGAGGTAGCAGCCCAGACTCAGGAACTCGGCCAGCACCATGAGCCAGTGCCAGGTCCGGATCGTCAAGGCGACCATCAGCAGCTCGGTGAGGATCAGCGCCGTGAACGAGATCGCCACCACGTGCACGAACTCCGACTCGAACAGCAGCATGGCGCCGTACATCAGGATGCCACCTGGGGGCGCCGGAGGGAACAACCGGGTCAGAGTTTATTACTGGACCTTTTTATCGTCTTTTCATTCATAAAACTGGTCGAATGTTTATTAAAAACTCACATTTTCACACTTTGTTTTGGTGTTTTATGGTTAATTAACTGAATTCACATAAAAATGAACCTCATTTAGTCAAATCTGAAATTCATTGATGTATTTGTTTTATTTCTGATATAAAAACATTTGACATTTAGAAAACAAACTTTAGAATATATTTTAAATTTTAATTATTTCTGTTTCTAACAAATTTGACCCAAAATCAAATAAACAAGTGCATAAAAATAAATACTTTATTATGACTGTTCTGGTTCTGGAGTTTATTATTGGACCTTTTTTATCGTCTTTCATTCTAAAGTGGTCGACTGTTTATTAAAAACTCACATTTTCACACTTTGTTTTGGTATTTTATGGTTAATTAACCTCATTTACATAAAAAATAACCCAATTTGCATACAATTTCACCCAATTTACATAAAATTAACCTTGTTTTGAGTCAAAATTTTGTCTGTTTACATCAATCTGGAGTCAAATCTGAACTTGACTGAATAAAACCCCCCAAAAATGTAATTAAAATTGTTGTGAAGAGCCTGAAATAAAAATTATTATCATAACTAACAATGTAACTGTTTTATTTCTGATATAAAAATAAATTTGACATTTAGAAACACTTTTTAAAAACTTTAAAATATATTTTTAAATTAAATTATTTCTATTTCTAACAAATTTGACCCAAAATCAAATTAACAAGTGCATAAAAATAATTCAAAATACTTAATTATGACTGTTAAGTTTATTTAGTATAAGTAACACAACATCTTATATATCATATTTGAATATTTTTGTTACAATAATAATAATAACTTTAATTTATATAGAGCGCTTCAAGAAACCCAAGGTCACTTTATAAAATAAAATAAAAATAAATAAATAAAAAAGTCTGATTTGAAAGAGTTATGACTTTTTTTTTCATTTCGATGACGAATATTTGACTTTTCTTTAATTATCTCTGTGATAATATCTGAATTTAAATACATATACTAACAAGATTAAATTTTTGTGCCGTGTCAGAGCTCCTCTTGGCGATATTTTCAAAATAAAAGCCTTCCCAGTCCAGCCCAGTGAGACCTTCTGGAGCTGCTGAGTGGAGGATTAAAGTGTCTGGAGATAAGAACTGATTGTTTCAGATTATTATGGGATTATTTCTGAGGGAGAAAGAAGATGCACAAAGATCCTCAGTGTCTCCCGACGCTCGGCCGCCTAAAACCGACCTCATAATGACTTCTTCTTCATACAATCGCCTGCTGCTGCACATTCCTCAGAGTCACAGCCTGGAATAAACGAAGCCACATCGGCGCCTAATATATATTTATATATGTTTTTTTTTTTCCTAC
Source organism: Trachurus japonicus (assembly GCF_045865225.1). Lineage (NCBI taxonomy): Eukaryota > Metazoa > Chordata > Actinopteri > Carangiformes > Carangidae > Trachurus > Trachurus japonicus. The sequence continues at coordinate 4,099,247 of NC_140917.1, read as the reverse complement.
AGGCTTAGGTTTTTTTTGGGGGGCATTTAATTAAAAACCCTGGAGCTGTCAGGAAGTCACGCTCCGGCAGGAACATGGATCTTTTCTCACACGCCGCTGCATGGCTTAGCGATTTCACAAATATCGATTTACTGGACGGACAAAAGGCTTCATGTAAACGCAGAGGGACGACGGAAACCTTAGATACTGAGAAAAAAGTTTCTCCTGAGGCCGCCGCGGGGGGCCGGCGGGGCGGCATCGAACAGCAGAAATGATGAAATGAAGGGTGAAGACCGGGTTCATTTAATTAAAACGTATTAAATATAAAACTTTCAAATGACTCACCTTGATAAACACTGATTAAAACCCAGATGAGGAAAGTCTTGAAGGATAACGAACGGCCCTGGAAGAGACAGAACATCATGGATCAGGTTCAATCCTGAAGCTCAGAGACACTTTGACTCGTTATCGGGATGTTTCCGAGGCTGACAACGAGCCAATCAGGAGCCACCGTGAGCGATCATGTCATCGTTTCCAGAGGTCTAACATCTGTCCGGGGACTACAGATGAAAAAACAGTGCATTTATAGTGTTTAATGTTTATTAATGTTTATTAATGTGCAATGTCTCTGCTAAATACACTAATAAATGAAATAAATAAATAGATAAACGGCTTTAAACTCCTTCAGCTTCAGTCCAACTTAATTTTAACGAAAGTAAAAAGCTAAAATTCGTTGGAGGAAGAAAACGAGGGATTTGTTCATGTGAACCTTTTTACTCCTTTCTTTCTGCCCCTCTCTCTGTCTTTTTCTTTCTTTCTTTCTTTCTTTCTTTCTTTCTTTCTTTCTTTCTACCTCTCTCTGTCTTTTTCTTTCTTTCTTTCTACCTTTCTCTGTCTTTTTACTCCCTTCTTTCTTTCTTTCTTTCTTTCTACCCCCTTTCTCTGTCTTTCTTTCTTTCTTTCTTTCTTTCTTTCTACCCCTCTCTCTGTCTTTTTCTTTTTCCTTTCTATCTTTCTAAACCCTTTCTTTGGTATTTAGTCCTTTCTTTCTTTCATTCTTTTTTCTTTCTACCCCTCTCCATCTCCATCTATCTACCTCTTTCTATCTATCCCCCTCTTTCTTTCTGTTTTTCTACCTCCCTTCTCTGTCATTTTACTCCCTTCTTTCTTTCTTTCTACCCCTCTCTCTCTGTCTTTTTCTTTCTTTCTGTCTACCCCCTTTCTCTGTCTTTTTACTCCCTTCTTTCTTTCTACCCCCTTTCTCTGTCTTTTTACTCCTTTCTTTCTTTCTTTCTACCGCCTTTCTCTGTCTTTTTACTCCTTTCTTTCTACCCCCTTTCTCTGTCTTTTTACTCCCTTCTTTCTTTCTTTCCCCTTTCTCTGTCTTTTTACTCCTTTCTTTCTTTCTTTCTTTCTTTCTTTCTTTCTTTCTACCGCCTTTCTCTGTCTTTTTACTCCCTTCTTTCTTTCTAACCCCTTTCTCTGTCTTTTTACTCCCTTCTTTCTTTCTTTCTTTCTACTCCCTTTCTCTGTCTTTTTGCTTCCTTCTTCAGCTGCTTCCAGCATTCACACGTGTTTCCTTCACGGAATCTTTTTCTAGTTGATGTTGAAGTGTTTTTTAAAAACTTTCATACACATTTGAACGACTATACTATTTAGCAGTGACATTTTGATGCTATGTACACATGTAATTAGTAGTTTCTTTTAAAAATACATATATATAGGATGGTGTTTATTATGTGATGAGTGTGGGAATGTAAAAACATTGTGTGCATTTCATGTTGTATGGAAACAGATGGAAATGAGCTCTGTGCTAAATCTGGTGCACCTATCTTTTCCTTTTTGTTTTCTTTTTAAAAATGATAAATGTACGAGCAAATTGTCCCTAAATCAAATTGAATCAAATCAGATTAAAAACAGAGACACAGTGAAATCAACAACACGCCTCCCTGGACAGGTGTTGGATAATAAAAAGGTGACGTGAACCTTGGTGAGGTCTTTGTAGAGCTCCGGGTAGAGCAGCGCCATCTCCGGCTTCACGTCCTGGTCCAGAACCAGGGAGAAGACGGGGAACATGGTGTAGATGGTGGCGTAGCTGCACAGAGAGGAGGAGGAGAGGAGGAGAGAAACACGTTGACATCAAAACAGGACAAATAAAATAAAAAGATTCTCCACCGTGTCGTTGTCGATCACATGACTCAGACTTCGTACCCGACCATGAGGAACCCCTGGTAGAGCGGCACCGAGGCGAAGAAGAAGATGGAGGAGAAGACGGCCTGAGGACAGAGACAGAGACAGTAGGTGGGTTTCCATGGAGACTGTTTCCTCTTTCTGATTGAACTCATCCTGAATGAGTCTTTCAGGTTTTAACTGTTTTTTTTTTTAACCTTTATTTAAAGCAGAAGTAAGTGATCCGGTCGTTTTCGCTAATGCTGCGTTCCAGGCAGGCTTTTGAAATCGTAAATTACAGCTTCAAGTCACAACTTACGACTTTGTAGCGTTTCAGGCAACCCACTCGTGTTTCTCCGACCTGTTTTACCTGTGAAAGTCACTATAACGGCCACTCGTAACTTCTGACCGGTGAACTCGTACCAGATCAAACTGGTACAACTTCACGGTCGGAAAAATACGAGTTTCCTTGAACGCACCATAACAGTCCTCGTCCCTACGTCACCACATTCACGCGCATCCCTTGGCTGCACACACAGCCCTGCATGCCGTTCTCTCTCCTCATTGGATAAAAACTGTAGGATACGATAAATGTTTTCTCTTCGGCTCAGAGCAGAGCAGAGTGACTGACAGACCCGTGTTTCAGTCCAAACACTATGTAAGTGATTGCTGTCGGAAGATATAACTATTTAAGACTTATATTAACACAAATATATCACTTACTTCTGCTTTAACCAGGTAAATCCTATTGAGATATAGAATCTCTTTTTCAAAAGCGACCCGGCTAAGAGGCAGCAAAATTACAATTACAAGCAGTAATACAGATAAATAACAATAGTTCAATAAAAAAAATGTGAAATATGAAAACCCGTTGCCAGTCGGACCCCCCCTGGAACTCCTAAAGCGTTTTGATGACTCTGAAAGTTCTCCAAACCCTTCCTTGGCATGACGGTGAGTAGAAAATTGGTGAATTATCGATTTTGGGTCAAGTATCCCTTTAACTAAAACTAAGACTAAAGTTAAAACTCACACTAAAATCACACTAATTTGGAAGTTCCAAGACTAAATGAACACTAAATAAAAACTACAAAAGTTGGTCAATTCAATTCCTCAACAATAAAAACTAAACTAAAACGGCTTCATCACTTGTTGAAACTGAAAAAGAAAAGCAAACTGAAAAACTAAATAAAAACTAATGAAAATGTTAAAACTATAACAACCTTCCAGACGTGGATCAATAGTCTGATAATTTTGACTCTTTCATTCAAGCGTTTGCAAGTGAAGAAACGTTCAGCTTTAACTTTTACATGATGTCATTTTACTTTAGATCGGTTTAATAAAAGGTTTATTCCACCAGTTTATTCTGATCGAGCTGTTTATTTGGAGCATTTTCATTCGGTTTGGACGTCTGAACCGATTCTAATCTGAATATTTGGCTCCATGTGAACACAGCAGCTGTTGCAGTGAAGATGTTTAACGTTGTGAGATGGCGAGCTGAGGTACAGTACCTGCATGGCGGAGATGATCATCCCTCGGTGCATGACGAACTGGCCCAGAGCCGCCGAGCGCTTGTAGCTGTTCCTGCCGTGGACCATCAGCAGGCGGCCGATGTGTTTGAACTGAGTGATGGAGAAGTCGGCGGCCAGAGACGCCTGCTTCCCTTCCTGCTCCGACACAAACACCGACCGGGAAAAAACACATTCAGCTCATTAAATAAACTTAAAAAAAAAGACATAAGTAAGACTCTTATATTATAGATCAGTCTAATTTTAGTTTTGAATATGATTTTGGCTTCAATGGATTATGAAAACAAGATGGAAATAAAACAACTTTCATTGTGTATATTTAAATTATTATGTATTAGATTATACAAGATATCATTCAAGTATCTATTTTTAATTTATTTCTTCATTGTTTCCAAGAAGTTGACCGTTAAAAAGACAAAGTTCTTTAAAAAGAAGTGTCCAATTGACTAAATGTGTTAAATAATCCTGATCAATGTTGATTAACAGTATTATACTGTTTATTATAAAGTGTTTTATGTGAACTGAATTTGAAAAGAATCAGTTCCTGTTGTCCTCCTGCGTGAAGGAAGGAAGGAAGGAAGGAAGGAAGGAAGGAGGAACGAAAGAAAGAAGGCAGGAAGGACAAAGGGAAAGATGGGAGGAAAGAAGGAAGGAAAGATAGAAAGAGGGAGGGAACAGACTGGGCCAACTGGGTCAAAAAGCAAGGAAGGAAGGAAGGAAGGAAGGGAAAAAGGATTGTGGACAGAAGGAAGCGAAAAAGGATGGAAAGAAAGATGGAGGGAAGGAAGGAAGGAACAGATTTGTTCAAGGAAGGAAGAAGGGAGGAAAGAAGGAAGAGGAAAAGGAAGGAAAAGAAGATGGAGGGAGGGAACAGATCAGGTCAATTGGATCAAAAGAGGAAGGAAGAAGAAGTAAGGACGAAGGGAAAGAAGGAAGGAAAAATGGATTGTGGAAAAAAGGAAGGAGGGAAGGAAGGATGGAGGAAAGAAGGGAGGAAAGAAGGAAGGGAAAAAGGAAGGAGAGATAGAAGGGGGGAGGGAACAGATTGGGTCAACTGAGTCAAAAAGCAAGGAAGGAAGGAAGGGAGGGAAAAAGGATTGTGGACAGAAGGAAGGGGAAAAGGAAGGAAAGAAAGATGGAGGGAGGGAACAGATCAGGTCAATTGGATCAAAAGAGGAAGGAAGAAGAAGTAAGGATGAAGGGAAGGAAAAAAGGAAGGAAAGAAGGAAGGAAAGAAGGAAGGATGGAAGAAGGGAACAGAAGGACAACAGGAGGGTTAAACTATTTAAACTACATGAAATTCCAACATCCTCTTCACTGCAGAGAAACAAATTAAATACAAACGACTTGGGGCGGAGTTTAGCTCAGTTGGTAGAGCACCCGCCCCATGTGTTGAGGCTATAGTCCTCGCTGCAGGCGGCCCCGGTTCGAGTCCCGCGTCGGACGGCCCTATCCTGCATGTCATTCCCCCCATCTCTGCCTCCCATTTCCTGTCACACTCTCAACTGTCCTATCAAATAAAGGCATGAAAAGCCAAAAAATATACTTAAAAAAAAAAAAAAAAAATACAAACGACTTTATTTAACGTTGTTCACCTTTCCCTCGATCCCGATCCCGCAGTGAGCAGCCTGGATCATACTGACGTCGTTTCCTCCATCACCTGCAACACAACACAACACATCAGGGAAAAGCTGCACAATGTTTATATCTATTGTTACTATAATAATAATAATTATTATTATTATTCTGCAGATTTGTTGAAAGTGACCGATATAATAGAACATTTGCAAGGCTAAGCTTAAAACAAATGTGTATTTCTGTTGCAGGAGTAAAACTATGGCATTCACAAAGCAAGGAACTGAAAAGTTGTACAAGTATGTCTCAGTTTAAGAAAATGTTTAAAAAAGAAAAGATAAGCATCTACAAAAAAGAAGAAGGAGAAAGAGAAAAAGAAAAGATAGATAGACGAGTGGTGTACACTGATATTTTGTTTGTTTTCTTGTCACTATTATATGTTTCATCATCTTTAATATTTTGAAATAGAGTATAATATTGGTGTTGAAGTAAGCCAATGTAACTATAACAACAGAGAGGAGCAGGTACTATAAGTTTTCTTCATCCTGCTCCTTTTCATTCATGGTGACTATGTGTAGCTACATTATGTAAATATGTGCAACCATGTGTAGAATGTAAACCATGAATGGAATAAATCAAAATGAAATGAAATGAAATGATAATTATTATCATTATTATTATTATAATAGAGTCTGTTAAAGTTCATTAACAGTGACACAGTCTGTGACTCACTGAGCCGTCGCTGCCACCTCGTGGACGAAACACGTAACATCAGCCCTGGTGTGTCTTTGTAGTGTCTGGGTTCCTACACATTTGAAATTTCCAAATTCCATACTTTTTCCAGACCCTAATTTCCAGACTTCGCGGTAAAAGAAAATCAAATAATTTGTGATATTTAAGTAAATAGACGTGCATAATATAAAAAAAGCATGCAATTTATCATTTGTTTTCATTATTCTGAATGGGTACCGGTATGCCATTATGCAATCAAATAATTTCCAGGAGATCGTAGCTAGATACAATAGCGCATACAAAATAATTAACCCAAATAACTTCAGCTAAGACCAAACCAAGATAAGATAAATAAAATAAATATATTTCCATACAATAGTTTCCATTTTCCATACTTTTAAAGACCTGGAAATGTATAAAATCAAATTCCATACTTTTCCATACTTTCCATACTTGCGTAGGAACCCTGTGTGTGTGTGTGTGTGTGTGTGTGTGTGTGTGTGTGTGTGTGTGTGTGTGTGTGTGTGTGTGTGTGTGTGTGTGCACATGTGTGTGTTAAACATCCAGACATGTTGTTTAACATTCTTACAGTTAAACACAACTGGATGCGACAGGTGTGTGTGCGTTTCTATCTGAGTCTCCTCTGTGGTTTAATTAATCTGTCGACTGGACGATTTTACAGCTCGTCTCCCGTCGTCCTCCCTGAGGGACGGACACTAACACTAACACACACTAACACACACTGACACACACAGACACACACACACACACACACACACACACACACTAACACACACACACACACACACACACACACACAGACTAACACCCTCACCTATGGCGCAGGTCCGGTTGGCCGTGTGCTGCTGCAGCAGCGTGACGATCTGGGCCTTCTGGGTCGGCGAGCAGCGGCAGCAGACGACGGCCGGACACTGACAGGCCAGCTCCACAAACTCGTGCTCGTAGTATTTCAGACACACCTGCATCACCATGACAACACAGGATGTACATTTATATTTATACTGTATGTTTAAGTATATTTCATATTTGCACATGTGCAGAAACATCTATTTGCATTTGTATGTTGATTTCTTATCGCATCTTCTTTATTCTTGGTTCTGTTTCTTTTATATTTTTACCTTCTGCTCAGTGAAGAAACTTCTAGTTTTTGAGCTTCATGTTTTTTCTTTACTGTTATATTTTTAATATTTTCCCCTTATCATATTTATATTTTGTTGTGTAAATCACTTTTAAACATATTTTTGTCTAAAATGTGCAGCACTGATGACTTTAAGCTTCTGAGCTGACGGAGCTGGAAACTCCACACATTTTCGTTTTTTCTTGTTTTTTTGTTTGTACGTGTAGCTTTTTAAATCTATTTCACTGCATCTCATCTTCATGCGTGTGACCCGATTTGTCCTTTTTCTTTTTAGCTCATCAGTCTTTGAACTGAACTTGTATAAAAACGCTGTATAAACAAAGTTTTACCGATTGATTTCCACTGTTCAAATCTCACCATGACGACACAGGACGTACATTTATATTTACATAGGTACAGTAGTCTGAATAGTTTAATGTAGTATCTCCTCCTGGACATACAGTATATTAGCTCACTTATTTTTGATATAAACACCTATATATTCTTTGTGTATTTCTATTCTTGTTATTACTTTTTCTATTACTCACTGTATAAACACTCTCTTCTTTTATACATGAGTTGGTACAGTTGAATTAGTGTATTCTTATCTCATTGTTGTAATGGGTCCTTATACTTCTTTATTATATTCGCTTTTCTTAGATCTTGTTTTTTTCTGTATATTGACATTTAGTAGATGGATTCCTATTTATGGTATTTATATGCCTTTGAATAACAGACAGAGTTGTTTTAGAGGGAAATTCATGCAAAACCACTGATGCACGTTGCCTTCAGGGACAGTTTTTCGGCAAGCAGTCTCTGCATTTCCCTCTAAAACAACTCTGTCTGGTAACGATCTGTTATTATACACAATCCAACAACTCCACAACGCTCTGGTGGACAAGTTGTGACCTGCACATTCACCACGCTATGAGATAATAACACAACGTTACCAGACAGAGTTGTTTTAGAGGGAAATACAGAGACTGCTTGATGAAAAACTGTCCCTGAAGGCAACGTGGATCAGCGGTTTTGCATGAATTTCCCTCTAAAACAACTCTGTGTGGTAACGTGGTGTTATTATCTCATAGCGTGGTGAATGTGCAGGTCACAACTTGTCCACCAGAGCGTTGTGGAGTTGTTGGATTGTGTATTTGATGAGTTTGATGAGGGAAACCAAGAAATCCCATAATGAGCCTCCGTAGCGTAGCTCTGAGCAGCTCACGGCTCTGCTCCGCCGTTCTAAAAATAGCTTGCACCGACAATTAAAGGTAACGAACCTACTGCTATGACTATAGGGATTATGGCAATGAGCCAATTAGCCAAAATGTTGAACTATCCCTTTCAATGAAAACACTCCTCAGTTAACTTTTAACTTTAAACTTGGAGCTGTTTCTGTTTTTGTGTTATTTTCTCGCTGCAGGTGGAGGTTCAACTCCAAACCATTAGTCGTGGCTGAGGAGCTCGTCTCGTCTCCTGTGGCCTGTTGTTTGGCTGCAGCTTCAGCATCATCTGCTGAGCCGAGCGGTGACATGTTGTGACTGAGCTAAAGCTGAGCTGAGCTGAGCTTGGAGCACCTCTAAGGAGTCTCCGGAGATGACCAGAGCGCAGTCGTGTTTCCTCCTGAAGGCGTTGAGCTCCAGATGGGCCTCTCCTCTGCTGGAGACCTGTTCAAGAGCCACACAATACAATTATACCACGACAAACAAACACAGACAAACCAACCACATCGTCTCCTGTTATCATGATGATGATGTTATGATAAAAAAGCAAACGGACCGGTCTGAAGACGTGAATGTCCTGGCTCCTGGAGACCAAGTGGGAGCTTTTAGCGATGCAGGTCGCCGTCTCCAGCTTGTCCCCGGTCAGCATCCAGATCTAAGAGAACGACACCAGCACCACCAGATTATTACATATCATTTGAATCTCTTTTCTTGAATTCATTTATCAGGACTTTTCCAGCTGCTACAGTCTGATAGAGATGTTATTACGCCACACACTAAAACATCCCACGTCCCGTTCTTTTCGACAGTTGCAGCTCATTTTGTACATTTAACCAGATGATTTATTCCTCTCTCAGCCCCAGAAGTCTGATTCAAAGGGATAGTTCAACATTTTGTCAAATTGGCCCATTGCCATAATCCCTATAGTCATAGCAGTAGGTTCGTTACCTTTAATTGTCGGTGCAAGCTATTTTTTAGAACGGCGGAGCAGAGCCGTGAGCTGCTCAGAGCTACGCTACGGAGGCTCATTATGGGATTTCTTGGTTTCCCTCATCAAACTCATCAAATACACAATCCAACAACTCCACAACGCTCTGGTGGACAAGTTGTGACCTGCACATTCACCACGCTATGAGATAATAACACAACGTTACCAGACAGAGTTGTTTTAGAGGGAAATTCATGCAAAACCGCTGATGCGTGTTGCCTTCAGGGACAGTTTTTCATCAAGCAGTCTCGGCATTTACCTCTATAGCTTGCACCGACAATTAAAGGTAACGGACCTAGACCTACTGCTATGACTATAGGGATTATGGCAATGGACCAATTTGCCAAAATGCTGAACTATCCCTTTAAAGTCTCTAGCTTTCTCGCTAATAAATCCTTAGTGGGGTCTGGACAAAGCTCTGGTAGCTGATGTCATGATGTGATAAATAATTTTCCAGGACAATTTAAGCTTTTCCAGGACGTTTGACTTATTTTCCATGACTGGAAAATCGTTCAACCATTTTCCAGGTTTTCCAGGACGCTTGGGAACCCTGTGAATCTTCCTCTGAGTGTTTGTCTGCCACGTTATTTTTTCCTCTGCTGACCTTGATGCCGGCGTTCCTGAGCAGCTCGAGCGTCGGCCTGACGTCGGCCTGCAGCTGGTCCTCCACTCCGGTCAGACACAGCAGCTCCATCTCCCGCTCCAGACTCTCCACCACGGCCGCCACCTTCAGCGTCCGGTCGTGGATGCTCAGCTTCGCCTGGTTGTAGCGGTTCTGAACACGATAAAAAACAGAAAACAGAAAACACTGAGCAGAGCTGTTCAAATATGTTGTTAAACACCTGAACGTACGGACGTAGCCTACTGCACAGCTCCCTCTATAGATACAGTTTTTACAGTGCTGTGAACAAGTATTTGCCCTGTTTTTTTTGCATATTTTCCTCACTTAAATGTTTAAGACCATCAAACTAATTTTAAGATTAAACAAAGATAACCCAAGTAAATATAAGATGCGGTTTTTAAATGATCATTTCATTTATTAAGGGAAAAAAAAGCTACTCAAACCTACTTGGCCCTGTGTCGAAAAGTAATTACCCCGCCTTGTTAAATCATGAACTAACAGTGATAAATAAACATTTTTGGAAAGCTGAGTTCAGTTTCACTCTCCACACCCAGACCTGTTGTTAATAAATGAAATATCTTTGTCTAATATTAAAATTAGTTTGATGATCTTAAACATTTAAGTGTGACAAATATGAAAAAAGTAAGAAATCAGGACAATCAGGGGGCAAAAACTTTGTGCACATATTTTTGACTAAAAATTCTTCTTTTTTTTAATGTATATTTCATTTTTATTATATTTTTGTACTTGTATGTATTTACCTATTTCTCTCTTGTGTTTTGCATTATACAACATTCTTTGTGCATGTTATGACTTACTTGCCAATAAAAACCACTTGGCTTCTTATTCACCAAAAATTCATGAAACATGAGCTACTGTAGTGAAACATGTTAAACAGATGTTTTAAAACAAACAAAATATGAGATTATATAAATCATACAGTGGGTTTGATGATGAAATAGAAGGACATGATTTAGTAGTAGTAGAGTTTGAAGGTTTGTTTTATAATCTATCTATATAGTGGTCAAATTTTGTTATTTCCTTTTCTAACACGTATTCATGTGCAGTTCTAGGAGTTTCTCTTTATGGAAAAGACTTGAAATAATATATAATACAGCTCTGGAAAAAATTAAGAGACCACTTCAAAATGATCCGTTTCTCTGGTTTTTACTATTTGTAGGTTTGTGTTTGAGTAAAATTAACATTTTTGTTTTATTCTATGAACTACTGACAACATTATGACAATATATTGTCTTTTAGAGCTTTTATTGGCAGAAAATGACAACTACTCAAAATAACAATGATGTTTTAAGTCTTTTCAGACCTTGAGTAATAATAATGCAAAGAAAACATGTTCATATTCATTGCTCAACAACACAACACAAATATTTTAACTTGGGAAGAGTTCATTAATCAATTTTTGGTGGGAAAATGTCAATGTTTAATCCCAGCAGTGTTTTTAATAATCTTTTGTCTCATTAAGTCAAATGAGTTGTGAGTTTTTTTTAAACTGGAAACTTAAGAAACATTTGTAAAAGTGGTCCCTTATTTTTTTTTCCAGAGCTGTATAAGGAATAATATTTTTAATTTGCTTCACTCAGATTTCCTGAAGGACATCAGGGTTTATCGTACCTCAAAGTCCTGGTACTGCTCCTCAGACAGAGACTTCTTGGACACGACCAGAGTCCTCAGACCTTCTCTGGCCATGTTCCCACACTGGCGAAGGAGAAGAGGACGACGTTAATGAACAGGTGGATTTTTATTTATTTCAGTTATTTAGAGTAAAAGTTAGTGTATCTTTAATCTAACTCCGATCATGTGTCTATGAGGAGAGCAGCTGCTGTATAAGTACACCATGTACAGTAAAGTCGATAGCTGCATATTGTTACCAACACCAAAAGAGATCAATATTGAATAACATGGCCTCTGGTGCAATTCAGAGGACACAGTAAAACAAAGGCGTGGACGGCGGTTTATTTTTGATATGAAACACCAATGGGGCGAATCTGTCCTGCTGATTGGTTATTGACGAGCACAGTAACCGTAGCGCCGGCCGATTTGACAGCGGGATATTAACAACACAACAGGACATCATTAGCACCATTGTCCAAGAATATGACATACTGTAATTACTTCAACTTTATCTAGGTCACTAATTAAATCAAAAGCTGCCCCCGGTGCTAAATGACTCAATAATGCCAATATAATTATGAACGTGTGCACACAAGACCTTCGACCACTAAACTGGTGCAGACTCGGCCTGATGATCTGCATCGGTGTCCTGATTAGACGAGAAATAACGGCTGTCAACAGCTGTTCTCGCAGTTATCTGATGATGTTGAGTTTTTACTTTGATTCATGATTCACACTGGAGCTTAAAGAGACGTCAAACTAACGACCTTTATGATTAAAATCCAGTGTTTCCACCTTGTTAATAACTTTTTTAATACAATAAAAATAATCATCAAGGCCATAACTAAGTGTTTCCACCTTGAACCAATCCCAGTCTCATTAACACAGATTCACAGAGCCAGAGAGACTTTCATATCATGAGGAAACAATCCTGTCAAAAGTTAACTTCTTTTAGAGCATGTTTTAAAAACAGTCATCTATCATCTTTTAGAACAGTTAATGTAGTTAACATGTTTTAAAACAGTTAATTAGCATCTTGTAGAACAACTAGTGTAATTAGCATGATTTAAAACCGTTAGATAGCGTTTTTTAGAAGAGCTAGTTTAGTTAACAGTTAATTAGCATCTTTTATAGGTTAGCATGTTTTAAAACCGTTCATTAGCATCTTTTATAGGTTAGCATGTTTTAAAACCGTTCATTAGCATCTTTTATAGGTTAGCATGTTTTAAAACCGTTAATTAGCATCTTTTATAACAGCTGGAGTAGTTAGCATGTTTTAGAAACAGCTAATTAAAATCTTTTAGAACTGTTAGCATGTTTTACACTAGCATCTTTTAGAAGAGTTAGTGTAGTTAGCATGTTTTAAAACAGTTAGCATCTTTTAGAATAATTTGTGTAGTTAGCATGTTTTAAAACATGTAATTAGCATCTTTTAGGAGAGTTAGTTTAGTTAGCATCTTTTACAATAGTTAATTAGCATCTTTTAGAACAGTGTAATTAGCATGTTGTAAAAAAAAAAGTCAATTAGCATCTTTTAGAATAATTAATGTAGTTAGCATGTTCTAAAAAGTAAATTAGAGTCTTTTATAAGTTATCATGTTCTAAAAACAGTTCATTACCATCTTTTGGAACAGTTAAGTAAAGTTAACATGTTTTAAAACAGTTAACTAGCATCTTTTAGAACAGTTTGTGTAGTTGGCATGTTTTCAGTTTTGTAGCGTATGAAACCCTGGTTCTGTGAATCTGTGTTAAAGCAGAAGTAAGCGATATTTTTGTGTTAATATAAGTCTTAAATAGTTATATCTTCCAACAGCATTCACTTACATAGAGTGTTTGGTCTGAAACACGAGTCTGTCAGTCACTCTGCTCTGCTCTGAGCCGAAGAGAAAACTTTTCTCGTATCCTACAACCTTTATCCAATGAGGAGAGAGAACGGCATGCAGGGCTGTGTGTGCAGCCAAGGGATGCGCGTGAATGTGGTGACGTAGGGACGAGGACCAATAGATCCATGACGAGGGCGGGGGCTGCTAACTCCATCAGCTGACAAGACGTTATGGTGCGTTCAGGGCAACTCGTAACTTGTGTTTTTCAGACCTGTGAAGTCGTACCAGTTCGATCTGGTGCGAGTTCACGGGTCGGAAGTTACGAGTGGCCGTTATAGTGACTTTCACAGGTAAAACAGGTCGGAAAAACACGAGTGGGTTGTCTGGAACGCTACAAAGTCATAGGTCGTGACTTAAAGCTGTAATTTACGGTTTCAAAAGCCTGCCTGGAACGCAGCATTAGCCAACACGACCGGATCGCTTACTTCTGCTTTAATGAGACCGTGATTTTAACCTCAGAGGTCACCGAGGTGAAGCCTTTACCTCCTCTTCCAGCCAATCGTTGTACTGAACGATGCTCGCCATGGCAACATCAGCACCCTTCATGTAGAAGGTGATATCTCCCGTCGACTCCTCCTGGATCAAACGACAACAAGAAGAAGCAACAGTTAACTTCATTTCCTTTTTGTTGCAGCGTGATATTATTTCTGGACCAATCATCATCACACAGCTTCAGTCGCTCAGAGCACAAACACATGACGCAGCAGCACAAAGACCACACAGGAAGCAGCAGCATCCACACATCATCGTGTTGTTGTGTTGTTGTTGCGTGAGGCCCACACCCTGACGATGATGCCCATCCTCTTGCTCTCGGAGGTGAAGGGGAAGATCTGCAGGATGTGGAAGGAGAGGATCTGTCCTGAAGGCGTCTTCAGCTGCAGGGCGGTCAGGTCTCTGTTGACCAGGGTCAGGCCGACGCTCTCCGTCCACCGCACCAGGGCCACCTGCTCGCCACAACACAACAATGACACAACACAACACACAATGGGGGCGATCAGAGGCTGACACAAGCGCCGACTATCAGAGTTTTAAACAAGATTAAAACAAAAAGATGAGAAATATTGTGAAGTTTTAAAGACTGAGACACGTTTACTGCAGATTAAGTCCTGATTCCCACAATATTTTGTCCTTTTATTGGCAATTTGATAACACAACAGGACATTTCTTCATATATAATATATAGACTTTTAGTTGATTGGATGGCTTGGTTATGTTATTTTATTGGTATGTTTTTCCATTTTTATATATGATATCTTTATGTTGTGTTATTGCCCTGTTATGCCACTCTGCATTTTTATTGCAAGATAAGATAAGATAAAATTCGTCCCACAATGGCTTGTGATTTTTACTGTCAAAAGTGCTTTAGAAATAAAGATTTACAAACTATGTAGAGATTTTGAGAATGCAAACAGAAAATATGATTAGAAATAAAAACTATTTATTTATTTATGATGCAAAAATATCTCTCTCTATATATATGTATATATATAAAATTCTTATGCAAAAGAAAGACGCGTTCACTCTTTCTTTTTCTGACAAATGATATTAAACCTTTACTGAGCTAGCTACCATATGACAAATAAACGAATACAACAAATAAAATAAGTTATTTACTTAAGTTTAGAATAAGTATTTTTATGTTTCAATAAATGTTCCTGTGTGTATTTTAGTGGAAAATGTATTACTGTACATTTGAAGGGTTAAGAGCCATACTGTAGATGGTACCTGCATTGACCTTTTATTAGCAGTTTGAAAAAAATAAGGATTAAAAGTGAAGTAAAAATGAATGAATTTCCATGTATTTTAATTAGTTCCCTATAGATGCCTCAAAACAAGAAGCTTTTACATGTTGCTATGTTTAATTTTCCCACAGTAGAGTTTATATTTTCATATTAATATACTTTATATAAGTTGAGTGACCATGGATAATGATGACACCTCTGGTTGAGTGTGTGTGTGTGTGTGTGTGTGTGTGTGTGTGTGTGTGTGTGTGTGTTGCTGCTGCTGACTCTTCTCATTCAGCTGCAGATGAAGTGTTTTTCTGTTTCTCTTTCCTCCGTCTCTCCTCAGCAGGAACTGCGGCCCCCGAGCGCTCGTTCAGCTGCACACGACTCAATTCTCAATGGGTTCATTTTCAATTTGCTTCTCTCAAAGGTTGTTATTATACTCTGACCTACAAATTGGGACTTCCTGGTAATACCCCGTCATCTCTCCTGCCCCCTCCTTTGAGCTCCGTAAAACAGGGCTGCCTATATTTACTTAACACACATCTGTGTGTCATTATCCTGGTCTGTGTGTGTGTTATAGAAACACACACACACACACACACACACGGCCCATGTGCTGCGGATCCTGAACCTGGTTTTCCGATCGACTTCATCAGCTCCTCTCAAACTATTTAAAGCTCCGTCGACTCTGATAGAAGCTCAACATGAATCACGCTGTAACGACCGTCGTCTTTTCTGACGGCGGTCGACGACGACTTTACGACGGCGACGGGCGACTCGACGGCTCAAACAACACGATCAATCACTTGTGTGTTTTTGCGTTCGCAGCCTCCTGCTGATCATGTAAATCACAGCAGCAGCAGCAGCAGCTTCAGAGCATCGTGATGAGACGAGACCCTGAAGGGAACCCGACACGTTCAGTGACTCAGATTATTCAGGAATGTGACACTGTAATCTTTTTCTTTTTTTCAGCTTTTATACAAAATAAAGAGAGTTAAAACACAGAAGTTAAACAGACGAGACGTCCAGATCAAAGACAGAAACAGTTAAAAGGATAGTTCAACATTTTGGCCCATTGCCATAATCCCTATAGTCATAGCAGTAGGTTCATTACCTTTAATTGTCGGTGCAAGATATTTTTAGAACGGCGGAGCAGAGCCGTGAGCTGCTCAGAGCTACACTACGGAGGCTCATTATGGGATTTCTTGGTTTCCCTCATCAAACTCATCAAATACACAATCCAACAACTCCACAACGCTCTGGTGGACAAGTTGTGAGCTGCACATTCACCACGCTATGAGATAATAACACAACGTTACCACACAGAGTTGTTTTAGAGGGAAATACAGAGACTGCTTGATATAAAACTGTCCCTGAAGGCAACGTGCATCAGCGGTTTTGCATGAATTTCCCTCTAAAACAACTCTGTGTGGTAACGTTGTGTTATTATCTCATAGCGTGGTGAATGTGCAGGTCACAACTTGTCCACCAGAGCGTTGTGGAGTTGTTGGATTGTGTATTTGATGAGTTTGTGCGGCTCTGCTCCGCTGTTCTAAAAATAGCTTGCACCGACAATTAAAGGTATGAACCTACTGCTATGACTATATTGAACTATCCCTTTAAATGTTGATTTCTGTGTGTGTGTGTGATCCTGCCAGTTACAGCCAATTGGAGATGATGAAGCACCTCAGTCAAACGCTCTCGTTACAGTGATATTACAGAGGTCAGAGGTCACAGAGAGACTCTACTGTCAGGTGACCTCTGCTCCGAGCTCAGAGGGACGGCCCACTTCATCTCCTTAACGACGGCTCATTACATTAGAGAGGAAGAGAGAGAGAGAGGAAGAGGGGGGGGATAAAAGGACAGAGAGAGAACAAAGAGAGAGGTGGAGGAGCTCCACCAACGATCACAGATCTCCACCTCTCATCGTCTCTGAGAGAAAATTAAATATTGATCAACCAGAGAGAGAGAGAGAGAGAGAAGAGAGAGAGACAAAGAAAAGAGAGAGGGAGAGAGAGAAAGAAAGAAAGAAATAGAGAGGGAGAAGAGAGGGAGGAGAAAGAGAGAGAGAAAGAGAAAAAAACAGAGTGAGAGAAAGAAAGAAAGAGAGAGAGAGAGAAAGAAAGGGAGAGAAAGAGAAAAAACAAAGAGAGAAAAAACAGAGAGAGAGAAAGAAAGAAAGAAAGAGAAAAAACAGAGAAAGAAAGAAAGAAAGAAAGAAAGAAAACAGAGAAAGAAAGAAAGAAAGAGAAAAAACAGAGAAAGAAAGAAAGAGAGAGAGAAAGAGAAAAAAGAGAGAGAAAAAAATAAACAAAGAGAGACAAAGCGAAAAAACAGAGAGAAAGAAAGAAAGAAAAAGAGAGAAAGAGAAAAAGCAGAGTGAGAGAGATAGAGAGAGAGAGGAGAGGAGAGGGGGAGAAAGAGAGGGAAAAAAGAGAGAGACAGAAAGAGAGAGAGAGAGAAAAAAATATACAGAGCAGCTCGGTGGAGGAGGAAGAGGAGGAGCAGGAGGAGTAAGGTCAGGTTGAATGTAAAACAGATTGAGGGAAACCAAGAAATCCCATAATGAACCTCCGTAGCGTAGCTCTGAGCAGCTCACGGCTCTGCTCCGCCGTTCTAAAAATAGCTTGCACCGACAATTAAAGGTAACGAACCTACTGCTATGACTATAGGGATTATGGCAATGGGCCTATTTGCCAAAATGTTGAACTATCCCTTTAAACTGAGGAGGAATAATGTAAATATCAAGACACATGGTTATTATGAGGACTGGGACTGGATACAGTGATGGAATTGGAAATGGTCTCGTACTGGTTTGGTCTCGGGTTGGTTTGGTCTCGGTCTCGGTCTCGGTCTCAGGTTCGATGCTCTGTCTCTGTCTGGACTACAACATTATTAAACACATTTCCAGAATCCCGTCCTCTCCAGTATCAGATGATCATTAGATCCTGATTGATAAATGTTAATAACTCATCAGAGACAAACAGACTTTAAGTTCAGGAGGTCGAGATGATGAAGCCTCTGGGATCAGTTTGGGTCCTGCAGCAGTAAATTCTCAGGAAGCAAAATACACACGATTAAATAGCTTTAACCTCTACACGGGGGTCATGACCTCTGACCCTCCACAGGCCGAGGAAACGACTGAAACGACTATTTTGACAAGCCAGGGTTATGTAGGGTCAACAATAAAATATTAAGACGGGGGACAGGGACGAAGGAGGGAGGGAGGGGTTTTTTTCTTTTGGTTGGAAACTTAAAACACTAGTCGACGTTTTGAAAGCATTTTCCAGGCTAACTCAAGATTTTTCCTCTTATTATTATTTTCCATGACAAGAAAAACTGGTCGATAATTTTCCAGGTTTTTTCCAGGATGCAGCAGCATGAGACGGTGACGGAGGCAGAGAGAGGACGATGACATCATCACCTGAGCATCGGACAGACCCTGAACGCACCACGCACCTCCAGCCCCAACTCTGACACATGTTTTTAAACATTTTATTTTTATGTTTTTTTTAATGTATTGTCTTTATGAAGTGTTATTTTAATTAATTTAAAGATAAGATAAGATAAGACAAGCCTTTGTTTGTTCTACAGTGATTTGTGATTTTATCTGTGAAAAGTGCTTTAGAAATAAAGATTTACAAAACAATGAAGGGATTTTGGAAAACGCAAACAGCAACTTTGACAAAAAATAAAAAGTACTTATTGATTCGTGATGTAAAAATATCGGAAAAAAATAATTATTTATGCAAAAAAGAGGTTATTTAGGTTTTAGCTATGTACTTAGGTTTAGAATTAATATTATTTGTATTTTCTTTAATATATTTTTATGTTTCAATAAATGTTCCTTTAATACGACGGAGTATTAGGGCCACATTGAGAGAAAAAAAACCCCCACAGACTTCGGGAATAAAGTCATACATTTACGAGAATAAAGTCGTACATTTCATACGAGAAAAAAGTCATAACATTACGAGATAAAGTCGTAAATTTACAAGAATAAAGTCATAAATTTACGAGAATAAAGTCGTACGTTTACGAGAACAAAGTCGCACATTTCATACGAGAAAAAAGTCATAACATTACTAGAATAAAGTTGTAAATTTACGACTTTATTCTCGAAGTTTGTGATTTTTTTATTTGTCAATGTGGCCCTAATACTCCGTCGTACTTTAACTACATCTGTGTTTTTAAAAATAAAAGTAAAAGTAAATAAAATATAATAATTCCCTCCAATAATGTTCCAGAGCTAGAATTTGAATATTTATGTATTCAAATGAGTTCCTTTTAGACAGTTAAGCTTTATTATAAATGTCTGGAACAGTCACTTTTGAATAACTCAATCAAAACATTATTTTATCAGAAGCTCCTACATGTTGTTGAGTTTCATTTTCCTACAGAAAAAAAGCTCTTAAACGACCTCTTTGAACATTTTCCTCCTCCTATTTTCCACCAGGTCGTGTTTTCAATAGGGCTGGGACGATATGCTTTTCTCCTGATTCGATTTTTCTACGATTTTTTGGATGGCGATTCGATTTAAATTGTGATTCTACGATATTGCAGATTCTCTCGATTTTTAGTCTTTAGCATTTTTTACATTTATCTGCACACAAATACTGTAGGAGCCTAGAAATGAACATACTCCATTATAAAGTGAACTTAAACCCTTTTCAAAACCTGTACTCTCTGTATGTAAAAAGGCTCACTAATGCACATTGCACAATATTTAAAAAAAATTCACAATTTTCAGCCGTTACCTCGTCGGGGCTGGACGCCTGGTAGGTGCGGTTGTCGTCGCTGAAGTCCTGGTCGGCCTCGGCGGACTCGGTCTCTCCGTTGACGCCGCCGTGGGACTCGTAGACGGGCGTGACGTTGTGACAGAGGGCGATGGCCTTCACCGCCTCGTGGATCCGGCTGCTCACGCTCTTACGGACCTTCGGGCCGGGCGGCTGCGTTTTACGTGACGGAGTCGAACCGCTGGTCGTCGTCGAACCGCCGCCGCCGCCGCCACCGGTGGAGGATTGAGACGGCTGGAACAAGAAAAGACACTACAGGTGAACAGGGATCACCATGAAACTTCCCAAGTTTATCACTCGCATTGAGACGATTATTTTTTGTATTACAAGTTTTGTCAAATTTTTAATGTTTAAATATGTAAATGAGGCTATATCTAATTAAATATGCGCTCATTTGCATATATTTCCAGGACAGAAATCTGACCAATGGATAAAGCTACTTTCAAAATTCTTGTTTTATTTTGTTGACATATTAAGAGTCTTTAGTTTTTACAGAGGATTTTAGATATCTCTTTTTATCACTCTGTAAATGAGAAAATACTGTCACCAGCCCTAAAAAAAAGAATCAAACTTCTCCATGTTGTTAGTAATAAAATGTTGTATAAATGAGGCTGTGAATGATATATCAACAATCACCTCTGTAAAAACCTTCAGAATATAGAAAGGGATCAAAGTGGAAGGTTTGGTGTCTGTAAGTGCTGCTGAAGTGGAGATTTCTAGCTCAGAGTCTGAGTCTGAAAAACTATTTCTGAGAAAACGGCCTTTAAAGACTTGGACTGTAAAATGATATAGATTGTTAATGTCAATCGTACTTTTATGATTGGTTGCGGATACGAAGGAAATGACAGTTTGTCGGAGCCTACATCATTGTTGAGGAGAGAGAGAATGATACCTGACATGACATGGGTCAGACAACAGGCACGGCACAGTATGTCACAGTAGCATGTTAAAGGGATAGTTCAACATTTTTGTCAAATTGGCCCATTGCCATAATCCTTATAGTCATAGCAGTAGGTTCATTACCTTTAATTGTTGGTGCAAGCTATTTTTAGAACGGCGGAGCAGAGCCATGAGCTGCTCAGAGCTACGCTACGGAGGCTCATGATGGGATTTCTTGGTTTCCCTCATCAAACTCATCAAATACACAATCCAACAACTCCACAACGCTCTGGTGGACAAGTTGTGAGCTGCACAATCACCACGCTATGAGATAAATAACACAACGTTACCAGACAGAGTTGTTTTAGAGGGAAATGCAGAGACTGCTTGATGAAAAACTGTCCCTGAAGGCAACGCGCACATCAGTGGTTTTGCATGAATTTACCTCTATAAAGGTAACGAACCTACTGCTATGACTATAGGGATTATAGCAATGGGCCAATTTGCCAAAAAATGTTGAACTATCCCTTTAACTTTTGGTGAATTTAGGTGAAATTTACAGACGAAATAAGACAAAATAAAGAAAGCAAAAATAAAAACACCTTAATGTGGGTTTTCTACCATTTCTTTCCTCTAGTCTGAAAGAAAACACGCTAAAGAAGAGAAATAGCCCATTTTTTCTTTCCTTTCTTGCCTTAAAAATATTAAAAAATTGAATCTCAAACATCAGAGTGTTCCCTGTGAGTTGACAGTCTGGTGGATCTGATCCCAGAGCAGCAGCAGCTCATCACTCTGACACAACGAGGGGGGGGGGTATCATCATCATCATCATCATCATCTTTATGGTGTCATATCTGGTTCCAGGGCCTTTTCACTTGTTCTGCTGTTTCTCTGACAGGAAGCATCAGTCTGCGTGAGGACGACCCGCTGAGGGCCGAGCGCCGCTCCTGATGCATTCTGGGATTGGCTCTTTATTATCATTATCACCGTCATTATCATCATCATTATTATTATTATTGTTGTTATTAACCTTCAGTCCCAGCGAGGACACGAGAGGACGAGTCACAGAGAGACGGATGGAGGTCGTTACGTCGGCTCGGCACAGAAAAACTTTGTTTTATTAAACTGAATTAAGCTTTTTATAAACTTATGTCGACATGTTGAATTTTTTTTTCTGTTTTAATGAAGTAGTTGAAGTTATAAGCTGCTGAAACAATCAACTGATCAAGTTATTTAATTGTTTTATTTATCTATGTAGCTTTAATATGTAACTAAAATAATAAATATCATTATAAAATGAGTTATTGTTGAAGTAAACTAGAGGGAAAATGTCAAACTTGTCTCTTATTCTCTGTTCTATATCTTAACTTAACTTATAACTTAACTTATAACTTGAATATGGCGCTTTTTATACACTCAAGAGTTTTCATGAATCATTATGTAGCAGGTAAGTTCAGTAATTTTGGTAATTTGTTTTTATTTATGTAGCTTTAAGATGTAACTAAAGTGATAAATATATAAACAGTAATAGAGCAACATATGTAACTAAATAAAAAATGTGAAACATTTCCTGCTTCTTGTTTCTTTAACGTAAAAAATGTAAATATGTGTGTTTTGAACTGTTGGTCAGAATAAAGTAAAGTAATAACATCAGTTATTGTTGAAGTAACTAAAGGGAAAATGTCAAACCCGTCTCTCTTTGCTCTGTCGTTTGTCTTATAAGTTGGATATAAATCTTTTTATAAACTTAATGTTTTCATGAATCATTATATCGCAGATAAGTTCAGTAATTTTAGTGATCTATACACATTTATGTAGCTTGAAGATGTAACTCAAGTAATTAATAAATATAGTAACAGTACTAAAGTAAAGTAATACAATCTGTTTCCTGCTTCTTGTTTCTTTAATGCAAAAGTTTTGCCATTTTTTTGTTGTATTGTATATCACTTTAAATTGAAAATGTTGGTGTTTAGAACTGGTGGTCAGAATAAAAATCTGTGAATGATTAATCAGTAAACCATGAAATAAACTCACTTTAACTATAATTATGATAAGGTAGGTAAAAAAAGCATTGATTCAACATGATTCAACAGAGATAAGAGCATTACTAAAAGCTTCCTGTGCCTCCTCTTTTCCTCCGCTGACAGTCACAGTTTTGTTCTGCTCCGCCTCGACTAAAGGGACGTTCAGTGGTTTTTCATTAGCAGCGATTACAGACGAGGGCGTGGGGGTGGGGGGTGGGGAGGGGGGGGGCAGATGGTTTCACTGTCAAACAGCTGTTTGGATCTGGAGCTGACAGCAAACAATATCGTTCTGTCACGATCTGAGGAAACACTCAGAGCTGCAGAGCAGGCGGCCGCTCCAGAGACGACGACTGATGAATGAACAATAACAATAATACAGTACGGGTTTGTTATAAAAACGGATTAAACCGATCTACAGGGAGAAGAGGAGGAACAAACAGGACCAGTTTGTGTTTTAACGTATCGGAAGTGATGAGTCGGCTGAAACTTTGTTTAGTTAGAGACTGAAGCTGATATGTTTATATCACTGATGAAGACTTATCTGTTTATATTGATTAAAAGACTTGAAAAAAACACAAATGAACTGAAACCAAAATTAATTTTATATATTTACACCTGAACTTTTTCTAAATGACCTGAGATTTTAATAAGAAGTAGTTTTAAGGCCGATTCTGATGCTTTTTAAAAGTTTATATTCTTAAAATTAAAAGGTATTTTGCAGCATATTCTGTATTTTAACAGGTAGGCTTCAACATTTAAACCATCACATCATTAATTTATATATATATATTACATTTTAAATGCAAAAAAAAGTGCTAATTTATTTTCATAGCCCATTATTAACAGATTTTTGTGGAAAAGCACATTAAGAAATAAGAAATAAGCAAAATGAATGGATCTATATTTCAGGATTAAAGAGAACAGAGCAGTTTTTAGCTTCTTTTTAAATCCAGTTTTAATCTAAACTTAAATTTTATTTGTCAATCAACAAATTCCCTTTTCAGTTTTTTGTTAAAACTGTCTGTTCCCTTTTCTGAACTCGTTGTTGTGTTTATGATCAAGTGAACTCAAAGTGTGTGTTTTATCTGTTTAAAGCCTTGATTCATCTACAGGTTTTTTTTTTCCTGTGAACACCTGTCTCACACACACACACACACACACACGCACACGCACACGCACACGCACACGCACACGCACACGCACACGCACACGCACACACACACACCCCTGTCTGTATCCTGTAGAGCAGCAGCAGCTCACCTGTGCGTACGACTGGATGATGTGGCTCTGGATCTCGTCCATGGTGTCGGTGCCGTAGGAAACCGTTCCCAGGTGAAGCCTCTTGAAGATCATCTCATTCTGGGTCAGAGTTCCTGTCAGGAGGAGGAGAAGAGGAGGAGAAGAGGAGGAGAAGAGGAGGAGAAGAGGAGAACAGGTGCGTTCAGCTGTGTTACAGAGCAGAAAGGAAACACACACAGCTGCACACGACTGCTTTTACCTGTGTGACTGTGTTTAATGTTTAAGGGCACTTTCACACCTAATAGTCCGGACTTCATTTTTTTTGTTGTTACATTGTTTCCATATAGTCCAGTAAAGTTCGCTTTCACACTGCTATTATGACAGCGGACTAAAGGATCTACCTACGTCAAGACGTCATTACCCGCAAGGGCTGCGCCTGCTTATAATTGTCAGTGATTGGCTTGTGGATGAGCGTGCGTCTGACGTTAGCACATAGGAAGTGCTCTGAAAAAAAATAAAATAAAAATATGTGTAAAAAATAAAAAATAAAAAAATCCCCTCCCCTCTCACCCGTCTTGAAATCTATTTATTTACTTTAAAACTAAGACGAGAAAAGTCTCTTTAATTTTAATAGATAGATAGATAGATAGATAGATAGATAGATAGATAGATAGATAGATAGACGATAGATAGAACGATAGATAGACGATAGATAGAACGATAGATAGAACGATAGACAGAACGATAGATAGATAGATGATAGACAGAACGATAGATAGAATGATAGAACGATAGATAGATAGAACGATAGATAGAACGATAGATAGATAGATAGATAGAACGATAGATAGATAGATAGAACGATAGATAGATAGATAGATAGAACGATAGATAGATAGATAGATAGATAGATAGATAGATAGATAGATAGATAGATAGATAGATAGATAGATAGATAGATAGATAGATAGATAGATAGATAGATAGATAGATAGATAGATAGATAGATAGATAGATAGATAGATAGAATGATAGATAGAATGATAGATAGATAGAGTGTAAAAATATGTGTAAAAAATAAAAAATTAAAAAATAGTGCTGGAAAGCACGCTGTGGTTTGTAATCGCGGTGCAGAAGAGTGAGTTTGGAGCTGATGAAAGGAGAGAAAAAAAGAGGGTTGTGCTGCGGTGAAAATACTCTCATTGATGAGAGCGATCAGCGATCAGCTGTAACCGTGTAGTGGAGGGGAACACACATGCTATGCGCACACAGCCGCGATCCTCCTCTCATATGCGGCTGCATCTCTCCAGGTCACTTTTGCGTGTGAGAGAAATAAAAGCTCTGACTGGTGAGTTCAGTATGTTATATGAACATTATTCCTGAGTCTCTGTGACATATTAGGATGGTTTTACAGCCAGTTGCTTTAGATTTCTTACATATTGTACCTTTAAAGGCTAGGGAGGCAGCTTTTTTTTGACAGTATTAGGCAAAAACTTACACACTAACCTTGGGGATAATGTAAATAAAGTGATGTGAAAAAAGATCAGACGTCTGCGTCTCCCCTAGGCTCTGTTTTCAGCCTGCAAAGAATCTACCTGTGACGGTTGATTTTGACCAATCACAGAGCAGCAGCCCTTATTCGTATTATTTGGACGTTTTAAAACGTAAGAAAGAGACGTTTTTTCTCTACTCGCTGCTCTGGCTGAGGGGATGAGAACCGTGTGGACTCAACTCAAAGCTTTTTTCTAGATTTCTGCCTCCCTTTCCTTTAACTCATCATCACTATGAACATCTTCTAGGTCATTTATAACTTTGTCAGTCTCTCCTCTCACCCGTCTTGTCCGTCAGCAGGTAAACCAGTCGGCCCAGTTCTTCGGGGATGGTGCTGGTTCTGACCACGGTGCCGGGGATGTTTTCATCCTTCATGATCATCCAGGCGTAGGCCGACTTCCCCATGTCCAGGTTCACACGCAGGCTGAACACGGGAGGAAGAGGAGGAGGAGGAGGAGGAGGAGGAGGAGGAGGAAGAGGAGGAGGAGGAGGAGGAGGAGGAGGAAGAGGAGGAGGAGGAGGAGGAGGAGGAGGAAGAAGAGGAGGAGGAGGAGGAGGAGGAAAAAGTTAAAGTTAGAGACGTTAAACAGACGAGACGTTCAGATCAAAGACAAGAAACAGTTAAAAGGGATAGTTCAACATTTTCAACATCTAACCCTAACCAGACAGAGTTGTTTTAGAGGGAAATTCATGCAAAACCGCTGATGCGCGTTGCCTTCAGGGACAGTTTTTCATCAAGCAGTCTCTGTATTTCCCTCTAAAACAACTCTGTCTGGTAACGTTGTGTTATTATCTCATAGTGTGGTGAATGTGCAGGTCACAACTTGTCCACCAGAGCATTGTGGAGTTGTTGGATTGTGTATTTGATGAGTTTGATGAGGGAAACCAAGAAATCCCATAATGAGCCTCCGTAGCGTAGCTCTGAGCAGCTCACGGCTCTGCTCCGCCGTTCTAAAAATAGCTTGCACCGACAATTAAAGGTAACGAACTTACTGCTATGACTATAGGGATTGTGGCAATGGGCCAATTTGCCAAAATGTTGAACTATCCCTTTAAAAACAGATAAAGCGTCTGTGTGTGTGTTTCCGGCCTCGGTGTCGTCTCACCTGATGGGGATGATGTAGGAGAACAGGACGACGAAGCGGGAGAGGTTTCTGAACCAGGTGCTGACGAAGCCCTGCAGCGCTACCATGACGACGGACAGGACGACCTGGGCCAGGAACAGCGCCTTGGTGAGGCGGTTCAGCTCCAGGTCCAGGAGGCCGACCTGCAACCAGGAGACCAGAGGTCAGAGGTCAAACACATGAAGATGATGGTGCAAAGAGAGAGTGATGCTCGTTTACACCTGAAAAACTTTTAATAATAAACACAAAGAGACGATTCAGAGTAAAAAAGAGTAAAAAGTCTCTTTAATTGTCCTGCCTGCTACTCACAATGTGACACACAGGAAAGGAATAATAGATAGATAGATAGATAGATAGATAGATAGATAGATAGATAGATAGATAGATAGATAGATAGATAGATAGATAGATAGATAGATAGATAGATAGATAGATAGATAGATAGATAGATAGATAGATAAAAGATGAATATGAGGAGGAAAGAAGAAATAAAAAAAATGAAGATGAGAAGAAGATGAAAAATGAAGGAAGAATAGGCAGGGGAAAAAGAAGGGAGAAAGGAAGAAAAGAAGGAAGGATGAAGGAGAAATAAAGATGGTAATGATAAGAAGAAAAAAGAGGATGAAGAAAGAGGAGAAGGAGAAGAAGAAAAGGAAGAAGAAGAAAATAAATAATCAAAAGGTTTATAATAAACACAAGGAAGGAACAAACGAGGGAGAAGAAGGAATAAAATGTAGAAGGAGAAGGAGAAAAAGATGAGGAAAGAGAAAAATAAAGAAAAAAGAGGAGGAGAAGACAGAAGGCGACAAAGAAGAAACAGAAGAGGTGAAAGAGGAAGAAATAAGAATGATATAGTGAAAATAAAGAAGACATAGAAGGAGAAAAAGGAGTAAAAGGAGAAGAAGGAAGAGGAGGAGAGTAATAAATGAATAGTTTATTAACTGTAATAATAATCTGAGGAGGTTTTACTGTAATCTAATGTTTAATCGGATTTTAAACAGTTTATAATAATAGAATGAATTAAATAACATCTTTTGTTAAAACTAAAACTAGAAAAGTCTCTTTCTAACTTTCCCTCACAGCGCCTGTGAAAAACTTGCTCCTCTCAAAAACATAAATAAGTTTATTGGTGTCATTCTGCAAGTTTTGGTCCTTGAATGCAGCACAAAGTCAAAAGGCCACACACACACACACACACACATAGAGAGAGAGAGAGAGAGAGAGAGAGAGAGAGAGAGAGAGAGAGAGAGTTCCCATATTGAAGAAGAAAAAGAAAGAAAGAATTAGAAGAAGGGGGTCAGAGTCGTCTTATTTTTCGAGTGTATCTCCAACAGCCAATGGAGCATGTGGGAAAAAGACGTCAAATAAAAGAAGCAGCCCGTCCCCCTTTCTGGCAGCGCTTCATCTGAACGCCGCAGCACCGTGCACGCTTAGAAAAACACAAGGACATAACAACATCTCTCCTCCTCCTCCCTCCCTCCCTCCCTCTCTCCGCTGCAACAACACAAAAGAGGAGGAGGAGGAGGAGGGAGAAGGAGGAGGAGGAGGAGGAGGCGACATTCCTCCACCAGCAGCAGCAGCAGCACTGAGCCTCACTACATGGTTCATGGTTGAGCTCTTGAGAAAAATAGGAGGTTTGGGTGGATTAAAATGAAGAAAAATTAAGACAGAGCGCAAACTCAAACTCCTCCTTCCTCCCTCTTCTCCTCCTCCTCCTCCTTCCTCCCTCTTCCTCCCTCTTCTCCTCCTCCTCCCGTCGCTCCGACAATGGACCGGCTAAATTTTCCAGGATCAGATGAAGTCATTCTTCATTCAGTCAAGGGGGTTAGGGAGGAGGAGGGGGAGAAAAGGACTCAATTACCTCAAACCTAAAAGATGCTATCAATGAATAAAAAAGTGCATATTTTACTTCCATTCATCCCAAAAACCACTAAAAAAGTAAAAAATAATAATAATCTGAGGAGGTCTAAATGTAATCTAATGTTTAATCTGAGCTGAGTTTCCATTAAACTGTTTATAATAATAATAGAATGAATAAATAATATCCTTTGTTTTTCCTTTTGTTAAAACTAAAACTAGAAAAGTCTCTTTTCTGCTTCTGAAACACATTTTAAAAGTGCATATTTTACTTCCATTCATCCCAAAACCACTAAAAAAGTTAAAAAAAATAATAATAATAATCTGAGGAGGTCTAACTGTAATCTAATGTTTAATCTGATTTTAAACAGTTTATAATAATAGAATGAATTAAATAAATAACTTCTTTTGTTTCCTTAACTAAAACTAGAAAAGTCTCTTTCTAACTTTTCCTCATCCTCACACAGCGCCTGTGAAAAACTTCCTCCTCTCAGACTTAAATACGTTTTTAAAAAGTGCATATTTTACTTCCATTCATCTCAGAGCCGCCGTCTCAGGTCTGTTTGTGTGTGGTTTGGTACTTTTTAGCATGTGTGTGAAGTCTGATGGAGGAGGAGGAGGAGGAGGAGGAGGAGGAGGAGGAGGAGCAGTGAATATTCATGAGTTACAACAAACCAAAGAATATGAAAAAAAAGAGAAACTTCAGAGCCGAGCGGCCGCTAACGAGCAGCTCACTAGCGATCATCATCTATCGACTGATCTGATAAAAACATAAATCCATAAGACGATGGGACTCGTCAATAAGTTCAGGTTCTGACAACTTCAGTAAAAATCTCACTGATTTATTTAACCTTTATTTAACCAGGCAAGCAAATTAAGAACAAAATTCTTATTTTCAAGTGCAGCCTGATCTAATATTTAAGAAACACTTTTTATTTACCCTGAATGTTTGAAAGTTTTACTTGTTTTCACACTAACATCAGTTTTTCTTTTAACAATGACGGTCTACCAGTCTGTCTGAATGCACACATGGGTTAAAGCTCATCCCTGTTTGGATTTGTAAAGTAGTTGAAGGAAAGTCTAACGAATGTATTCTATATTTAAAAAAGAAAAATGTGGAAAGGAGGTTGGTGAAATGTTGAACATCCTCTAAAAAGAGTTTGACCAAAAAAAAAAAAGGATTACAGTGGGTAAACTAATAAAATAAACTCCCTGAGGTTTAAAATCTGAGGAACCGAAACGTCTCGTTAGAAGAATATGCAAACCATAAAAATAAAGAATGCTGAAAAAAATAATAATACAAAAACAAAATGCTGAGCTGTGAAGTGTGATCAAAGTTCAGTCAGCGTTCAGGTGCAAGAAAAGTGTTGATGGCTTATTAAATGCAGCGCTACACGATGAGATGACAGAGTAGAGCAGACAGAGGGAACAGCATCACCCCCTGATGACTGATTATATGTAATTATTTATTTAAAGCCCCAGTGTGTAACTTATTTGGCTTTTTATTATCAAAAATCAAATACTGCTTTCATAAATCTGTATTTCACTGAAGTGGAATCACAGCCGCATACAAAGTAAAGCTTTCTGGTACCTTAGAATGAGTTGTTACAAGTCGTCACAAATACATAAGTGGGCGACGCACCGAACCGAGGCGGCCATGTTGCATCGCCATTTTTTTTTACATTGAGTGGCAGCGTGACCGTAGGTAACCACGGAAACTGAGCGGAGCTGTGGGCTCGGCCTGTTAAAACTGTCACCACTGTGTAGTGTGAGGAAGGACGGAGGCACTGGTGTTGCATTCAGGTGCAGTCAGGCAGACGGCCGTCGGCAAACCCACCGGACGTCATTTTACTCCACCAGAGAAAGACGGTAAAACAATACGACATCACCATGACAACATATTGTCACGCCTGTATTATTTTGCCTCGTGCTGGCGGACCACTTGTTTACATAGACGCTTGTTTATCCTGTTACATGCAGCGTCTGTTGTCTGTCTCACGTCTGCCCGATTTCACGTGAATGCAACATCAAGAATACATTCAGATATGCAACCGCACCGCTAGATGGGAGGAATTCCTACGCATTATACCTTTAAGGTGAGTTGTAACAAAGGACGTATCGATTGAATTAAAAACATAAAACCTTGTGACCGATTCTATGTGTTAACGTAAACAGAATGTTTTTGTTCAGAGTTTGTGACGACGACGAGCAGCAGACTGAGGAGGTCGAGACGTTAAACTGAAACAGATTTTTCAGATTTCAGTTTGAGAGACAGAAACTGAGTTTATTACCGTCAATCATAACGATTATTACTGATGCAGGACGTTTAAAGGAGCTGTTTGTAGTTTTTTTTTTTCTACCGAGAGCAGCAGGTCTGGAGCGACTCTGTTACTGGAGCTGAAACAAATCAAATCAACTCAACTGGACGTGACAAAGTGCTGCTGCTGCTGCTGCTGCTGGACACGACACTTCAAACCTACAATCTTTATTGAGCAGCTTGTCAAACGACATTGTTGTGTCTCTCCGCTCTGTCAAACCGTCCGGAGACAAAAGGCAGCGCCAAAGTGAGAGTCGCTGCGTCTCCGTCGTCCTGTCAGATTGATCCGGCTGAAGCTCTTTGTCCGGCGCCGTGTCACAACAGATTATATGAGGCCAGAACCTCCAGGACGCACGTCGCACGCCATCGACTTTCTCCGCCGCCGCCGCCGCAATCTCCAGCCTCCATATTGGCACTTCTGACATCATCTCCTTGAAATATTGAATTCCTCTCAGCTGCCGAAGCTTTACACAAAACACCACCGACCGCTGACCAAAGCCCCCCCTCCCCTCACCTCCCCCCACACCTCCTCCTCCCCCTCCTCCTCCACCTGCCCCTTCCCCTCGTCCAACACCTCCCCCCTCCTCCTCCTCCTGCTGCTGCTGCTGTTCGACCGCCACATCAGTGTAATAAAAGACATTGGTGTCAAAACTGAGCTGGAGGAGGAAGAGGAGGAGGAGGAATAAGAAGATGAAGAGGAGGAGAAAGAGAAAGACAGGGAGGAGGAGGAAGAAGAGGAAGAGGAGGAGAAAAAAAAAGAGGGGGAGAAGGAAGAGGAAGAAGTGGAGGAGGATAAAGGGGAGGAGGAAGAGGGAGAGGAAGAAGAGGAGGAAGAAGAGAAGGAGGAGAAAGAGAAAGAGGGGGAGGAGGAGGAGGAAGGGAAAGGGGAGGAGGAAGAGGGAGTGGAAGAAGAGGAGGAGAAAGAAGAGGAGGAAGAGGAAGAAGAGAAAGAGAGGGAGGAAGAAGAGGAGGAAGAGGAGGAGGACATAGAAAAGGAGGAGACAGAAGAGAAAGAGAGGGAGGAAGAAGAGGAGGAAGAAGAAGAGGAGGAGGACATAGAAAAGGAGGAGGAAGAAGGGAAAGAGGGGGAGGAGGAAGAGGAAGAAGAGAAAGGAGGAGGAAGAAGAGGAGGAGGAGAAAGAGGAAGAAGAGGAGGAGGAGGGAAAGGAAGAAGAGGAGGAGAAGGAAGAGGAGGAGGAGGAGGAGGAGAAGGAAGAAGAGGAGGAAGAGGGAGAGGAAGAAGATGAAGAAGTGGAGGAAGAAGAAGAGGAGGAGGAAGAGGTCACAAGGAGGAGGGAGAGGAAGAAGAGAAGGAGGAGAAAGAAGAGGAGGAGGAGGAGAAAGAAGAGGAGGATGAAGAGGAAGAGGAGGAGGAGGAGGAAGAAGAGGAGTGTTAGAGCTGCAGGTGAAACTGTCACAGCGAGGCCCCAACATGGCGGCGCTGAAGCTTTGCCTCCGTCAGTTTAACCCGGTCGGTCCAGACTTCAATCACCAGGTTCAAGTTTCCATTAATTCTCCTCGACGTGGGAACGAAAAACTAAACTCTGGACTCAGACTCGGACTCAGACTCGGCTGGATTAAACTTCCTGTTGAAAATGTCACTTTAATCCTCCGTTAGTTAATTTCCCTCCTGGTTAATTAGCGGCGGGCGGCGTTGACCTTTAGCGCTGACGGGCCAACGTTATCAGGAGGAGTCAAGGTTAAAGAAGCACCTTGTCGCGGTGATTGATTGGTGATTAGAGGCCGAGGGAGAGAAGACGGCAGCAGGGAACTTAGAGCAGATGTTACTCTGTGTTTTTACTCTCTGGAGCTTTTCATTTTTATTTTTTTTCACAGAGTAGAGCCGCCATGTTTACGCTGCCGTCACCTCACACAGGAGAAACGGGAAACAACTTTATGATTATTATTTATCTGGACTGATACTGAGTCTTTCTCAGAGGGTTGAAACAATTGATCAAACAACAGGAACTTTTTTTTTTTACATTAATCTGACAAATAAAATTATTAAAATTTCTAAACTGTGAGAATTTGCAGTTTTATTTTTGTGTAGTGATGAATCGATGATGATAAAGAGGTTTGAAAAAAAACAAAACAAAGACTTAAATCGTAATCTTGAACTTTAGTGAATGGTTGTCGCCTTTTTCCATCATTTTCTGACCTCAAGTGAACCGAACAAATAATCAGCAAATTAATGGATAAGGAAAATGATCATGTAAAAAAAAATCCATAATTACATAAAATAATAAACTAATACAGTGAAAAACACAGGTTTTGACAAATGAACTGAAATTTGGTAGTTTTAGATGCCTGTTTGCTTTTATTTGTGTTTTTATAAATTCTATTCTTTTACTTTATTTTCTTATCTTGAAATGTACAGAACAGAGTTGTTTTAGAAATACAGAGACTGCTTGCTGAAAAACTGTCCCTGAAGGCAACACGCATCAGCGGTTTTGCATGAATTTCCCTCTAAAACAACTCTGTCTGGTAACGTTGTGTTATTATCTCATAGCGTGGTGAATGTGCAGCTCACAACTTGTCCACCAGAGCGTTGTGGAGTTGTTGGATTGTGTATTTGATGAGTTTGATGAAGGGAAACCAAGAAATCCCATAATGAGCCTCCGTAGCGTAGCTCTGAGCAGCTCACGGCTCTGCTCCGCCGTTCTAAAAACAGCTTGCACCGACAATTAAAGGTAACGAACCTACTACTGCTATGACTATAGGGATTATGGTGATGGGCCAATTTGACAAAATGTTGAACTGTCCCCTTAAGAAAGAAAAATATGAAAAGGAGGTTGGTGAAATGTGGAATAACCTCTAAAAAGTGTTGGGAAAAAAAAGGAATAAACTAATAAAATAAATCTGAGGAAGCAAAACGTCTCGTTGGCGACTTTCCTGCAAGAAGAGGAATAAGAAGAAGTAGAATAAGAAGCCGTGTTCACCTTGTTCTTGGCGTACGACGTGTTCAGGACGCTCCTGGTCTCTTTGCCCGTGTAGATCACCACCCCGATCACGGTTCCTGCCAAGAGCGAGAGACAAAGAAAGTAATGCTGCTCATTAACCAGGCCTCACACACACTCCCACACACACACACACACACACACACACTCATCTTGGTCAAGTAAGATGAACTGCATGAAGAGGAAACACAATAAGGCCGTTTTGTCTCGCCGCCTCTCGAGCCGAGCGACCGAGCGACAGGAGTTTAATCCGGCCGGCGGTGGCGACCGTCGCCCTGTGGAACCTCATAAAACCGGATCAATACGCTGCCCCCGTCTTTATTTGCCGATTCATTACGGTGGCCTTATTACTGAGGATTAATGAGTCATTAATATTAAAGCAGCAGCTGGATGGGAGAGAGAGCGAAGCCGCTAATAAACCTCAATAATACTGAACCTGAAACCACAAACTTAAAAAAAAAAGAAAGAAGAAAGTTGAAAATGGAGTCGTATCCCTCCGCCACACAGACTAGTCCCAGTTACATCCGGTTTATCCACAAAATATAAAAACAATCTGTGTGAAGTCTGGAAGTGGTTTCTTCATTTTGTGATAAGCTTTAAAAGGGATAGTTCAATATTTTGTCAAATTGGCCCATTGCCATAATCCCTATAGTCATAGCAGTAGATTCGTTACCTTTAATTGTCTGTGCAAGCTATTTTTAGAACGGTGGAGCAGAGCCGTGAGCTGCTCAGAGCTACGCTATACGGAGGCTCATTATGGGATTTCTTGGTTTCCCCTCATCAAACTCATCAAATACACAATCCAACAACTCCACAACGCTCTGGTGGACAAGTTGTGACCTGCACATTCACCACGCTATGAGATAATAACACAACGTTACCAGACAGAGTTGTTTTAGAGGGAAATTCATGCAAAACCACTGATGCACGTTGCCTTCAGGGACAGTTTTTCATTAAGCAGTCTCTGTATTTCCCTCTAAAACAACTCTGTGTGGTAACGTTGTGTTATTATCTCATAGCGTGGTGAATGTGCAGGTCACAACTTGTCCACCAGAGCATTGTGGAGTTGTTGGATTGTGTATTTGATGAGTTTGATGAAGGAAAACCAACCAACCACCATGCGTAGCTCTGAATAAAAGAGTAGTTTTTTGGGCTGTGTTGGTCGGTCTGTTGATTGATAAGCACATTTATCAAGAATAAAAATGACTGGGGAGAAATGAACGGACTGCAAACTTCTTCTTCTTAGATAATCTGATTTAGTAATAATCAGGATATTAAAAAATGTTCAATATCGTATCACGGGGCGTCTGTTTTGTGAGGTCACTGCGATCTCGCCCTTTGACCTTCAGCCTCCAAAACATCACCAGTTCATCGTCAGGTCCTGGTGGACGTGTGTACCGAATCTGAAGACGTTCCTCCAACATGTTAGGGAGATATCGTCTCCATGACAATGAGGCGTTACAGTATAACCAGAAAAAGGAAAGGGAATAAAATTAAAGTAAAAATTAAACCCCCCCCCAGGAGCCGATAGGAGGTCGTCGGTCGGTGATAAACGACTCCTCGCTGACGTCCAACTTCAGAAATATTGAGCGCCGTGACAAATGGAGCGCGGCTCAGCGTGCGGCGTCGCTTCAATCTGAATATACGAACAGTTTAATTCTCTCGTCACAGCTGGACCGAAGCCCAAGGGGGGGGGGGCAACGATGATGTAAGGGGGCGAAGCCAGTGCTTTATGTGTGTGTGTGTGTGTGTGTGTGTGTGTGTGTGTGTGTTGTTCTGGTCAAGGTCAGGCCAGAGAGGAGAGCGACACCGCAGATCAATGCTGCGATCGTCACCCGGAGCGTCACAAACGCTCTCAACTGACGGGAACGTTCCTGTGGGGAATTGTTGGTTTGAAGTGACAGAGAGAGGATTTCACCTCACAGTCACACAACTACACAACAACACAACTACACAACTACACAACAGCTTCACAATCAAAAACTATGACGGTAGATTTGTGTCTTTATTATTCAATCAAAAAAAAGGTTTCTTCAATCAAAAAATATATTTTTCAATAAAAAAAACCTTCACTTGAATAAAAAAACCTTTTCAATCCAAGAAAAAAAGTGTTTGAATGCAAAAATATAGTTGAGACTCAAAAAGAAATGCATTTGAACACTGTTTTTCTTTGATTGAAAATGTTTTCTTTGATAGAAGTGACGTTTTTTTTTGTTTGAAGCAACTTTTTTGATTGAAGTAATGCTGTTTTGTGTTTGGGCCATATTATAAACCCTGCAACACAACTTTAGAACAGATCATTAAGACACTAATAAGTCGTTTTCTGATTATTTAAGTGGACATGTAAACGGATTATGGCAGTTATCGGTTTATGAAAAAACGGTTTAACAGTTTTCTATTACTTTTTTCTTTGTTTTACTTTTATTTCATTTTCCTTTTCCTTTTATATGGTTATTTTATTCAACTTGCATTGTTTTGGTATGATTTGATTCTGTACGATCTTGGCATTGTTAGTTTATACTTTGATATTTACAGATATATTTATTTATTTTGAAGTGTTGGACTGAATCCCTTGTGCGCTGACATTCGTTGCTGAAATGCATCCAAGGAAAACAGATAAAGATAAAAGAAAAAAAAAACTATGTCGACGTAGAGACTGACCTGAGGTTTTGAGTAAAGAATCATGTTAACAAGATTGTTCTTTTTTCAGAGAACAGATCATTGAAGAGCATTAACGCGTTATTAGCATTAATGGATTATTCTAATAATCGTTTTATTTGTGTGCATGCCAACGCACTCATTGTTATTGTTTTGGTTTCTATTAAAGGTCCAGTGTGTAGTAATTGTTGAGGTTTATTGTTAAAATCTGAATCTACTCCCCATGAATATATTAGTATAAGTGTATATAGTCGCTATAAAGTAAAATGTGTTTGGTTTCCGTAGCCTTATAATTATTCTTTTATATCTACAGCTCCATGCTCCTGAAATACTCTGTAATCTAGAATCTGAACGCTGGAAGTCTCGGTTTTCCCTCCATTTTACACACTAGACCTTTAATATATTCCCTCCAGGGTCTATGATCACACCGGCGTGATGTTTTCAAAGCGCCATGACAAAAAAACTTGAACTGGAAAAGTGAAAATGTTAAACTTTCTCCCAGTTTCTGTTTGACATTGATCGAACATGTAAATTAATTAATTAATTTCATGGTAAAAAAAAATATTTATCTGGGTGTTAACGGGTGGGCGACACAAAAGACATAAAATGACAAAAAAAGACAAATATATAGAAAGAAATTCCATATTTTTGTCTTTTTATAAAAAACAGAAAGAAGTGGTGGAATCGGCTGATACAACTTTTGTGTATTTTCATGGGACAACATGTTAAAAACGTGGAAAAATAATTGTCAGATCATTGAGGTGAAGTTGTGAAAAGTATTGAAACAAACATCCAGAATGAGCTCAGACCTCTAAGGGTTCAAATGTTTCACAAATCTGGAGCAAAACTCAAAAAAACCTGGATGGATGAGTTTGTGTTTCCTTCTTTATCTCCAGATTTAACACTCGACAAGGTCTCGTGTCTGCACTTGAACCAGGGTCACCGGGGTCACACAACCTCCTCCTCCTCCTCTATTATCCGTCTTTATTAACCCTTCATTCACTCACTCACTCTCATCTGGAGAAACTTCTTTGTCGTTTTTCAAGATTTAAAAAAAAGAATATGAAAAAAAGATGGATGTACTATCGTGAAAAGGTTTCGTCCACTCACCGGATGCGACGACCGTACTCGCCCACAGAGTGTTGTCGATGCTCAGACTCTCGTGGATCTGAGGGTCGGCGTCCTCCTGCAGAGAGAAAACAGACAAAACAAACTCTGAGTCAGTTCACCTGTTGGTTTTTACTTTGGCATCAAACTCTGTCTCCGACTCTGTGGACAATAAATCCCACCGCACAGAGGAGAGAAAAAAAAATAAAACGTCTTCAATGTTGTTAATTTATTTCTGCAATTAGCCGACTGCTAATTAACATCTTGTCAGTGTCGCCCTGCAGCAGGTAAGGAAAACTGAAGCAGGACTTCTACCTTTTTTAGATTGCAGCTTACATGGCTGCACCATTTGCATTGAAAAAAATCACACTGCACATATGATTTTTGCATTTTATATCCACTGAAAAAAATATAAATACAAACATTTTTAAGGTGCAAACGATGCACAATAATGTCAACACTTTATTTGGTGCAATCTACAAGCACGTTACATATTTATGTTGCACTCTTTTGTGTTTATTCTTCACAGTTTATGTTTATCTAAACATGTTCTTACAGTTTTTACTCAATTCTCTCTTTCCTTGTCCAACATTTCTTTTTCTACCTGACTGAGACACTGTCACAATTTGCCTATTAAAAAGGATTAAAAAAGTCTAATTCTATCAAAAAATAAACTGCAGCTCTTGCAACATGGACATTACACTTGAATTTTCTGCAATTTATGTTCTTTATGTCAATGAATTCTGCAGCGCTTCTTAGTTTTTCTTCATTGTGGTAAATGTTTAAGGTGCAAACGATGCACAATAATGTGGACACTTTGTTCGGTGCAATGTTCGTTTTCCTCTACAAGCACTTTTCATATTTATGTTGCACTCTTTTATGTGTGTGTTCTGCACATAGTTTGTGTTTTTCAGAGTTTTCCTATAGTTTTTATTGTTGAACTGAATTCTCTTTTTCCCTGTTCATCACCTTCTTTTTCCACCTCCACCTGCTTGAGATGCGTTCACTTATAATTTTGCATATTGAGAGATAAATAAAGTCTCATCTTACATGCATGCATCCTCCTCATGCAACTTAAATTAAGTATTTCAATTAACCGTGCAGCGCTTCTTGATTTTTCTCCGTTGTGGTTTTAAACCATTTTTGCCCTTCCACACAGATCTGTACAAACTTCTTCTTTTGCTTATTTTTTTAAAATATAAAACACCTCTTCTGGCTGTGAAGCCTTGATGCAGCCTGAACAGAACAGCTCAGAACAGCTGAGCTCTGCTGCTCCATTCAGTCATTCATCTGCAGCAGCACCTGACTGAAGCGACTCAGTTGTGCCGACTGTAGCGATACAGAAGCTCCTTTATCAATACACTTCACTCACTCACTCACTCCTGCCTGGATTTGGCTGCTTTTAAAAACAGTATAGAGAGAGAAAAAAGAGAGAGAGAAGGTGCACACATAGATGAGATTTCAGTGATAAACAAGCCTCCAGGGAGCCTCCTGTTTCCCTCCTCCTCCTCCTCCTCTTGCGGCTTAAATAAAGATGAATGCTGAAAATGTCATGAGTCAGGAGTGCAGAGTCAAGCGGGCTCCAGTTTCGGCTCAAATATCTTTCACTGATATGATAATTATGATACCTAAGCAGCAGCAGCAGCAGCAGCAGCAGCAGCCACATCCTGCATGAAAAATAAGTGGCAGTAGTTTCCAGGACGTTGGCTCTGACATTGGCTTCATAAGTGCTCGGGGTCTCGGTGAAGAGACCACACAAACAAAGCCACAATATCCGCCCGCAGGAGAAAAACCTCCCAAAAAAAAAAACTAAACAAACCCTCATACATAGTCTAGGTAAGTTCATTTGCTGCGGATCTGATCTGTGGGAACCCGGTTTTTTTTTTTCCCATCCTGCCTCGGACTTAAAAAGCACACGCTCTGCAAAGGAAAGGCCGCGGAGGATGAATGAGCGGAGGAAGTGCTCGCTCACTAAGCCTGGTGTGTGGCCAAGAGTGAAGACGTGGCCACAAAGCCTCCCTTTGTACCGCGGCTCTGCTCGCTGTGGGGGCCGCGCTAATCTGCTATTAATAAAAAAAGAAAGGAGAAAAAAAAAAAAATCACTGAGCAACAAGCAGGACGACGACGACGACGACGGGATGAAGGAGCAGCAGCGAGGAGGAGGAGGAGGAGGAGGAGGAGGAGCTGCCTGTGATGTAAGAGGCCGAAGCTGCTGGTTGTCGACACGTCACAGTGACACATGTGGATGTCGCTCCCTGGTTAATAATAATAATAATAATAATAATAATAATAATAATAATAATAATAATAAGGTGATAAATACCAGTCAAAAGTTTGGACACACCTTCTCATTCAATGGTCTTTTCTTTATTTGAATCACAAGATGTCAAACAAGTTATGTAATAACCACAAAAGTGTTAAACAAAGCAGAATGTGTTTTATCCACAAGTTTCCGAACGTCATCTACGGTCAAAACCGGAAGCCGGTTTTGCATTTCCGGTGGAATTGTATGTTACGTTTCCATGGTTTTCAGTCATTGTGGTAAACGCATGGATCTATTAAAGGGATAGTTCAACATTGGCAAATTGGCCCATTGCCATAATCCCTATAGTCACAGCAGTAGGTTCGTTACCTTTAATTGTCGG
This sequence comes from Trachurus japonicus, assembly GCF_045865225.1. Lineage (NCBI taxonomy): Eukaryota > Metazoa > Chordata > Actinopteri > Carangiformes > Carangidae > Trachurus > Trachurus japonicus. The sequence goes on along the minus strand of NC_140917.1, from coordinate 4,058,902 downwards.
TGTAAGCTATTTTTAGAACGGAGGAGCGAAGCGGCAGGGTGCTCAGAGCTACGCTACGGAGGCTAAAGGAATTTCTTGGTTTCCCTCATCAAACTCATCAAATACACAATCCAACAACTCCACAACGCTCTGGTGGACAAGTTGTGACCTGCACATTCACCACGCTATGAGATAATAACACAACGTTACCAGACAGAGTTGTTTTAGAGGGAAATTCATGCAAAACCACTGATGCACGTTGCCTTCAGGGACAGTTTTTCAGCAAGCAGACTCTGCATTTACCCTGTATTTACCTCAAAAACGTCTCAGTTTCGTAACGTTCCATTATTATCTCATAGCGTGGTGAATGTGCAGCTCACAACTTGTCCACAAAAGCGTTTTGGAGTTTTGGGATTTTATATTTGATGAGTTTGATGAGGGAAACGAAAAGAGGGAAAAGAAATCCCATGAGCCTCCGTAGCGTAGCTCTGAGCAGCTCACGGCTCTGCTCCGCCGTTCTAAAAACAGCTTGCACCGACAATTAAAGGTAACGAACCTACTGCTGTGACTATAGGGATTATGGCAATGGGCCAATTTGCCAAAATGTTGAACTATCCCTTTAATGCTGGTTTTTAACACTAATGTCAAATTTGTGTGATATCCATCGTTAAAAGCTGGTGTGATGATGATCCATGCGTTTAACTCTTTCACTGCCAAAGACGAGTTATCTCGTCTTAGCGAATCCAAGCGTAGTCTGCCAAAGACGAGATAACTCGTCTTAGCGTTTTTTTAATGGCAACGCCATGCTGAATGTCTTGCCCTACTCCTCTGTGAAGATCAGACTTGTATCATCAAAATAAAGTGCAGAAAAACACATTTGGATTGAGAGATGTAAAAAATATAGCGTGTTTTTCCCCCCTCACGGAGCGGAGCGGGTGTCTGACTGCAGCGGCGCCGCTCCGTGACACTCTGGCCGCCGGTGAGAGCTTAGGGGGCGGCGGCGGGGCTCATGGCGGCTCGGCAGCTCGTCGAAGCTCTGTGCAGCTCCGTGATACAAAGCACAAACGTTAGTAACAACAACCCCGTCGATCGCTCGTCGTTAGTCGTCAAGAGCGTTTGGAAAGTCGCCAGATTTTGCGAGAAATCACTCGGATAGCAGCTTGAAAACCCCGCGATCTACAGTAGTGTGGATGAGGAACGGACGGCGCCGGCGAACGTGACGAGAGCTAAAGATGGTGGGAGTGTCTGTTGTGAGCTACAGAGACTGTCTGTGGCTGAGTTCAGGGGGCGTCAGCCAGAGCTGCTGTGTGTGTGTAGATGTGTGTGTGAGACAGAGAGAGTGAGTGAGACCGCTGCCTGCTGACCAGAGGAAGCTGGATCTGATCTAAAGCGCCGTGTTTCGGCTACAAAAACCTGTCGAACTGATCCGCGCGCGCGCGCGCACACACACAGACACACACGCACGCACACACACACACACACACACACACACGCACACACACGTATGCACACGCACACGTCACGTACGCACACACACTAAAAAAAAGGAAAGAAAAAGTTGTAACTCAAAGAAAAGAAAGAAAAAAGGCTGCAGAAGTGTGTGTCAGTAGCTAAATATTTTGTCTTTTGTCATCAAAAGTCATTTGTCAGTGTTGATTTAGTTGTTGTTTACAAGAGAACAACTGTACAGATGTTGAGGCGTCACTAAAGCAAAATATAAAGGAGCCAATTGTACTGGTTCACCTGAAAATGACAGCCGACACAAAAACCTCTTTTTCTCAAGATTTTGGTGCCAAAATGGCATTTTGGGCTAAACTAACCTATATTCAACCGTCAATTTCACAAGACTGGAACAAGATAGAAACAAACAGGTTTTTTTGCTGGAAACTAGAGACCCTCATCTTTCCTTTGATGGGTTGAATGTGTATGTAGTAACAGTACATAATATTATGGTGGGTCTACGGAAATCAGTCAAAAAGCTGGAAAATGCCTGGCAAGCTGGAGGAAGCTGCTGTGAGAATGGCTGGCAGTCAAAGAGTTAACAGATTTTCATTGAAAAAAAAAAAAAAATCCATGCATTTACCGCGACTACCGAAACCATGGAAACGTAAACATAAAATTCCACCGGAAGAGCAGAACTGTCTTACTGTACGTTTTTGCGTTCGGAAAAAGGTGGATGGATTAGATTTTCTGTCAGAACGAACTTCGCTAATCGAACAGAATTCAAATTATTTTAAAAATGAATAATTTGAACGACGCAAATTAACATCGTGCGTCGTGACGTTCGGGGGAAGTGAACAGGTTGATAAAACAAACTATTTTGTTGTTTTTGTGTGCGACGTAGAGCTGCAGCTTCAAATTTACAGTTAGTTTTTTTTAAATAAATAAATTAAAACACACACAACTTCTTTTTTTTATCAATCAATCCATTCCGCGGACCAATTATTGCGTGCCGGTCACAGATTAATTTATAATATAATATAATATTTCAATTTCCCCTCTTGAAGTTTTATATTGAGTTGGTAAAATTTTAGTGTGTTGCAAATGTTACATAACAGATTTGGTTGGAATGCCCTTTAGTGAGCATGTGATGTAATAATAAGCCGGTATAGGTGTAGATTATGAGCTAAAAAAAACATTAAAAATTTGAATATAATTTGAATATTTAACAAAAAGAAGTGTTAGAAATTCGAATCTGACTTGTGAGGACGACTGACAGTCTTCAGTTTGAATCTACAATGTAGAATGTGATAAAAAATAAAGAAAAAACCATTGAATGAGAAGGTTTGTCCAGACTTTAAGACGTCAACGAGCCAGTGAAATAAAAACGTACCCTGGTGAAGTTTCCCTCGAAGCTGTGGATGTCCAGCTGAGGCTTCTCGGCGTAGACGTAGCCGCTGATGGAGAAGAGGTCCTGAGACAAAGAGACACACAACAGAGACACAAGTCACACTCTGTGCTCATCAACTGTTTCTGTTTGACTTCATGCTTTCAGTCGAGTTCTGCATCATATAGATAAAAAAAACATGTTGAAATCTGATTTATTTCAGGTCATTTTGGCTTTTTGGTTTATTAAAAACATTTAAAACTGATGATGTGATGTTTGTTATGTCTCTTTTACATCAATTTAGACAATATTTTGACATATTTTTCCTTTCAAAAGAAAAAAAAAAGCAGCTTCTGAGACATATTGTGATTTCAGATACGTTGCTCTAATTCAGTCTATATACAGATTCCTGTTCATTGAGCTGCTGCAGCGTCTTTACACCACTTCAGATGAGGTTTAGCCAAAATTAAATAAACATAAATGAACATTAAAATAAGCATCTGACCCTGGAGATTGTAGTTTAGATTAAATAATCTCAACCTGAGCTCGAGTTGCTCAGTTGTCACATGGAAAATCCTTCAAAACGCTTAAAAAGTTGTTGCCAAATCTGAATTAAAATGATCCTAAAATAATTCCCAGGAATTATTGTGAGTAAAATAACAAAAAAAATGGCATAAACTTGTTGGAATATTAACAAAAACAACAAAAACAGAAGCCAAAAGACGACACAACAGCATTTTTCCCTTAATGGTTGAACTAAATTTAACTAAATCGATTGTGAGCATTAAATTATTCAGACTGCAGGGCTGCGACTGTGCAGCGAGCGGCGAGCTCAGATCAGATCGAGGTTCTCCTGGTGAGAACATGTGCAGAGCGAGAGATTATTTTCCTCAAACCCCGGCGGAGAGTCGTGTTGCTGCAGCAGATCAACGAGTCTCATCAACACGAACTGAACAGAACGAAGCAGCGACACCGAGAGTGAAGCTGGAGGCTCCGATGCAACCGGACAGTCAGAGGAGAAAATGGGTTTAAAGGTGGAATTTGATGCAGAAACTTGTCAGAGCTTCAACCAGGATGTTGAGAAGTTATTAAATCAACAGACACAGCAACGTTTTTCTGTTTAAAACATTGCAAAAAAATGAGAGAATGCGTTTTTTTTTCCATTGTGCACTTCGAGAATAAAGTCAAAATAGTCAAAGTCAAAATTTCCTCTCTGGTCCAACAATGAGTGTGACTGACAATTGAACACATACAGTGCAAACATACTGTAAATCCTCTCATTTTTTTGCAGTGTTTTTAACAGAAAAACTGTTGATTTAACAATTTCTCAACATCCCGGTTGAAGCTGCGACAAGTTTCTGCATCGAATTCCCCAGATAAAACCGTTTTCTTCTCCTCTGAACGTCGGTCAGTTGCATCAAAACCTTCAGTGTTGAAGGAGGTGAAGGAGCTTTTACTTTTTACTTCACCTATGGAACGACTCACTTGAGACTCTGTTTTAACATTGTATTCAAATGATTTTGTGTTTAAAGGACAATTCCGGGCAAATTCAACTGAGGGCTGTATTTTTCCTAACATTTTAGGTCTAAAAGAAGGAATCTGAAGATTTTCAACGATGAATGGGAGCGGATTGAAGTTCTGCTGCTTAGGCTGTTTCCATCCCTCAAAGCCACAGACAGCGTCAGATGGCGACTCAAACATGCACTGAGAAGTTTCTTTACTTCAAGCAAGTCAAGAGTTGATATTCCTGTGTTTATGACACAAACGGGAGCTTCCGACTGCACGTGAACACACCGAGCGTCAACTTGGGTCTCGCGCTTTGAGACTTTGAATTAGATCTAGTTTTACAAACATGTCGGCTTGCTTGAAGTAAATAAACTACTTGGTGCATGTTTGAGTCGCCATCTGACGCTGTCTGTGGCTTTGAGGGATGGAAACAGCCTAAGCAGCAGAACTTCCATCCGCTCCCATTCATTGCTGCCGTGGCGATGCGGGGACAGACACAACTACCGCAAAACAGGAGACATTAAACTGAAAACCTTCAGATTCCTTCTTTTAGACCTAAAATGTTAGAAAAATACAGCCCTGAGTTGAATTTGCCCGGAATTGTCCTTTAAATTGAGAGTTTACTTTTTATTATTTTATAAAAAAAAAACATTTTGATGTCGTCTTTATGTTCTATTTTTAATGTAAATCACTGAATGATGCTGCAGAACTAAGCTTCACCAGCTTATCATGACTCAGCAGGTTTTAACTAACTCAGTAATGATAACTGATGTTAATTTGGGGTCACGTGGTTTGTTGCGATTCATTCTGATAGAAATAAAAAAAGATTAAACAGATTAATAACCCGGTAACGAGGTCAAATCCAACTAAAACCAATGACAGCTCTGTTTTTTTTTTTGTTTTTTTCAGGTTGGTTGAAACCTGACCAGTGATCAGTGATCAGCGGCTCTTTCATCAGACACGACTCGTTGAAACTTTAATTCTCTGATCACATTAAGTGGCAACAAAACAAAACAAACGCCATCAAATCAGTTTAAATCGACAGTGTTGAGTGTCGTCGCCCGCAGCGACAGGAAGCTGCCGCCGTCCGTCACCGCTGATTCAGTTTCCATCGCAGCTCGGACGACTCTAATGTCTAATGTGACCAATGCTTTTAACTGATGGCAGGGCACCGTGTGTGTGTGTGTGTGTGTGTGTGTGTGTTTCTGTGTGTGTGTGTGTGTTACCAGAGATTCAGATTAACTTGTAATGGATCCAGACGGACACACACAGGTACAGTACGTACCCCGACTGCTGGAAGCCGCTGCGTGCAGCCAACTGCAACTTTCAGTTTCCAGTCTGTTTCTCCGTCCAGCTGGTCGGTCCTGATGAAACAGGCTCCTAGAGACGGAGATGGAGACAGGAAACAAGACGGACACGGAGATCAGACTCTGACACTGTGACATCATTGACCGAGGCCTCGCTGATCACAGCTGCACGTAAATAATTTAATATACATTTAGATTTTCAGGTTAATACCTTAGCCTTGCGTCACCAGGCTCTTCAGACAAGCGAAATCACCAAATTCACTAAAATAAAAGTGTTCACCAACATAAAACTTGTAAAATAGACATTAACTTGTAATACAATAAAAACAAAATGTTAACTTAAAAGGATAGTTCACCCAAAATTCAAATTTCACTTATTATATCTACTCCCCCTCATGTGGACTAAGGGCTGGGAGAAGTTTCAGAGTCCTCCGTGGCTTCTCTGAGTTACAGCGGGGCTCCGTGCAGCACTGCATGTCCATATGACGGTTGAGATCGGAGCTCACTTTTCTTCGTAACAAAAAGACACACCAAAAAAACATCCAAATACCTCCATAAATAAGCCTGTGCATATTCTCATTTGTCCAGGTCATAGTATTTCAAAGGAGGTTAAATCGAAAGCAACTGGACTTAGTTATTTGTCTAGGAAGACGTTTCACCTCTCATCCAAGAGGCTTCATCAGTTCATGTAGCATCTGATGAACTGAACTGATGAAGCCTCTTGTATGAGAGATGAAACGTCTTCCTAGACAAATAACTAAGTCCAGTTGCTTTCGATTTAACCTCCTTTGAAATACCTCCATAGTGCTCGTCTGTAATGTCTCTCTTGTATTGAAGCCCCGACATGAGAAATTGTTCCGAAAAAAATTAAATAAGTCTATGTTTTAAGCTTGTTTGTAGCGGAAGCTCCCAGTGTTGCTCTTCCTGGTCCGTCCAAATCTCGCGAGATTTGCACTGACACCCAGTTCACGGCTATGCAAATCACGCAAGATTCTGGCAGAGCAACACTGGGAGCTTCCGCTACAAACAAGCTTAAAACATAGACTTTTTTTTTGGAACAATTTCTCATGTTGGGGCTTCAATACAAGAGGGACATTACAGACGAGCAGCATGGAGGTATTTGGATGTTTTTTGGTGTGTCTTTTTGGACGAAGAAAAGTGAGCTCCGTCCGTTCTCAACCGTTATATGGACATGCAGTGCTGCACGGAGCCCCGCTGTAACTCAGAGAAGCCACGGAGGACTCTGAAACTTCTCCCAGCCCTTAGAAATTTGAATTTTGGGTGAACTATCCCTTTAATATACATTTAGATTTTCAGGTTAATATCTCAGGCTTCCGTTACTTTACGCATTAATGAATTAATTTATTTATTTCGGTATATATCAAGCTTATATAACCGAAAGGGTGTAGGTTGAAGCCAAAGCTTATATACCCCTACCCCTTTTACCTTAAAAACGCATGAATACTCATTAGTACTGTATGTAGTTTATAAATACAGTCAGTGCTTATCAATGGTGAGTAAAACATTTTTAACTGTGTTTATAAACTACATACTATAAACACTAAAACACATTCATTTATAGTCCATGGTTTCCGTTTAGCTCTGTGAGCTACAGCTGCGACCAGACTGAGGCTCCAACAGCAAAACGTTTGAGTTAATTAGAGATTTTTATTGTTAATTAGTCACGTCTAAGCTGCTTCTATCATTACATCACTCAGACAACTAATGAATTTGCATAATTTCATTAAGTAATTCAATGAAATATTAAAAAGGATGAAACATTTTTATTACATCTATGGAAACACAAAACAGATTTTAAAAAGTTTGACCCGTCGCATCCAGAGCACATTCACACAGTGTTGTTATGTTTTATTGTCATGTTAATATAATAAAGCAGCGTGTGTCAAAGTGCATCGAGTGCATTAACACGACGAGGTCCGATAGATAAACGCTGAGCAGCCGTGACCTCGCCGGCCGCCGATCGATGGGAGGCGATATTAGAGATGAAGCTGATGGATGAGAGCAGAGGGGCTAAAGGGCGGCTGTAAACCGTCCCCGAGGGAAAACATTAACACCAGGAGGATGATTCATTCTCTCACACACACATACACACACACACACACACACACAGCGTCTATCTGTGTGTGTGTGTGTGTGTGTGTTTTAAAGGCATAAAGACGTCAACAAATCTCTGCCAAACATATTGACACATCAGAGATTGATGGAAACGATGTCCTCAGACACATTTCCTTCCTCGCGGACGTTCCTTCCCTCCTGGAAGAAAAAGAGGAGCCGCGATCCAGCGCAGAAAGCAGCTCATTGATTAATTGGGATTTTTACATCATCAGTCACTTGAACAATGTGACATAAATCATATGAATCATCGGACGATGTCGGTAAAAAGGACGGGAGGAAGGAAGTGCGCGCGAGGGAAAAGTCACATTTCTCAACACCAAACGATCTTGACTCGGTTTAAGTGAAGTGACACAGAGAGTTCAGCTGCTGTTGAACCAGTTTAAACAAACCTACATCCCAAAATAAATCAACTACAGCTCCATAATCATCAGATCAATCTGCTTCATCTTGGTCTCAATGGAGAGTCAAGACCTCAGAGAATAAGTCCTCATAATAATCATGAGTCTTGATATTCACATTATTCCTCCTCAGCTTAAAAAGAAAAGATGATTTGATCTAAAATCTAAACCATATTTAAAGGGATAGTTCAACATTTTGGCAAATTATGCCCATTGCCATAATCCCTATAGTCATAGCAGTAGGTTCGTTACCTTTAATTGTCGGTGCAAGATATTTTTAGAACGGCAGAGCAGAGCCGCGAGCTGCTCAGAGCTACGCTACGGAGGCTCATTATGGGATTTCTTGGTTTCCCTCATCAAACTCATCAAATACACAATCCAACAACTCCACAACGCTCTGGTGGACAAGTTGTGACCTGCACATTCACCACGCTATGAGATAATAACACAACGTTACCAGACAGAGTTGTTTTAGAGGGAAATATAGAGACTGCTTGATGAAAAACTGTCCCTGAAGGCAACGCACATCAGCGGTTTTACATGAATTTCCCTCTACAACAACTCTGTCTGGTAACGTTCTGTTATTATGACAATTGAATAATCGGTTTGAGTAGTTTTTTAAGAAAAAAAGTAAAAATTCTCTGATTTCAGCTTCTTAAATGTGAATATTTCTGGTTTCTTTGTTCCTTTATGACAATAAACTGAGTCTCTCTTTGGTTTGTGGACAAAACAAGACATTTGAGGACGTCGTCTTGTGGTTTGGGAAACACTGATTGATATTTTTCAATTTTTTTTTTTACATTTTATTGACCAAACAACTAATCGATTGTTGAAATGATCGACAGATTAATCGATAATGAGCTTGACTGAGACCAAGACCTTGAAGATGTGGTTTTGTTTTACTCCAACACTAGAGATGCCACTGAATGCATCCTGCAGCTCCTTCACTACAACTGCACCGAAGTAGATGAGAATATCACAAAGCATATAGTTATAAAGGTTTTAGTGAGGACAGTAAGTGTTGTTTTAGTGGCGTTAGGGCGTCTTATTATAGAAATAGTAGAAAGAAAAACACCTCCCACAGCATTTTATGAACCTTTTCCTACAGGTATCCGGTTCCGCCGGCTGTTTATTCTCATATCTACTGGATTTATCCTTAAATAAAGCTCCACATTGAGCCATACAGACACTTATTCCTGCTCACCGGTTTTCTCTGACGTCCTCAGGAAAATCATGTCTGCAGGAATCCTCTGGTTCTGCACAGAGAGACAAAAAGAAAGAGAGAAAGAAAGAAAGAGAGATAGAAAAAATAAAAAGAGTGCAAATGGGTGTGAGTGTTATTGAGCACTGTGGCTAAAGCCCAGTGAATCTTCCTGAATAATTAAACAAGGTCAATATACCTTGACCAGAGGGTGAAGGAGAATCAGATTTTTAAAGTCTGTCACTAATGCACTAATGGAAATTTAACTTGCAGCAGCAGCAGCAGCAGCAGCAGCAGCAGCAGCAGCAGCAGCAGTTTGGCTTCAGGTCTGCAGAGCTGAACAGGTGAGAGCATCAAAACCTGAACTGTTCAACACTAGACAGTAGACACTGTCGGTTAAAACTCAGCTGTGACTTTCTGTCTCCATCCGTCACGATGAAATACACGAGGCATAAAATCAAAACAGCAAAATTCAGCTTCAACTTTTGCAAAAATAACAAGTTCAAAGTTAAAGGGATACGCCAACATTTTTTTTTTTCCGTGTCTTGCCTCACTCCCGAGTCCATGACCAGCAGATAGACACCATCCTTTCGACTGTGCGTGCAGTAACCATGGAGATAGAGCCGTATCGCCCGTAATTAGCTTAGCTCAAACACTGGAAGTGTATGGGTAGTGTTAGCCTGCCTCCTACCTGAGCCGAAATTTTAGCTCTAAACTCTGTAAATATATCATTTTATCAACATTTCAAACATTTTTAGGAGAGAAAGTAGCCGTTTAGATCAGCAGTGTGTCGTTAATTTGTCTAAATACCAGCTGTTTACAATTTTGTTCGGACGAGTTCGGCGCTACTCAAGCTAGCCGTTGTGACCAACGCACTTCCGGTTACTTTCACAAAATAAAACACCCGTTGCCCTTTACATACAGAAAACCATGACGATAGAATTTGTGCTTTTACTTTGAAATAGGAAGCTAACCTACCCTCGATGTAGCTAGCTTGAACCAAAATAAACCGTCTTTGCTTGAACCCTCCGTTTTGACCGATCTCGTCCCATTAGCGGCATTTGACCGCTCAAGATGCCTTACCAGAGAGTTTTGTCAGCTCTGAGACGAAGATCGGCCCGCCGGTTTCCGTTTAGAGTTGCTGAAGAGTTTCTCTGATGACTTTAGGTGGAGGCAGGCTAACACTACCCATACACTTCCAGTGTTTGAGCTAAGCTAATTACGGGCGATACGGCTCTATCTCCATGGTTACTGCACGCACAGTCGAAAGGATGGTGTCTATCTGCTGGTCATGGACTCGGGAGTGAGGCAAGACACGGAAAAAAAAAAATGTTTGCGTATCCCTTTAAATTCTTGATATGAGCTGGTGAATTAAAGATTCTGCATTGCAGCCGTTTGTGCTGAGTAACTCACATTAAAATGAGCGCCGTGCCGTCGCAGCAACACTTTAATACCAGTAATGCACACGGACGTTAAAGTTTAAAAACAGGAGCCTCCTTCGTCCAGATTTATGAAAACGTGCTGCTTTAGATACTGCATATTTGGTGTTTTAATGACGCTTGGCTGATGATGTAGATGAAGGTCATAAATCCCAGACTCTCTGCGTCATATTCAAATTGACAAAATAATATCACAGACAAACTGAAGCCTCAATTTATGACACAGAGGAGCATCTTCTGGCTCCTGGAGATTTATCGGCCACAGAGATCCACTGTCTGATGTGCTGCCTTCAGGATCAGTCAGTAACTAAACTTAAACTTGCAGCAATGTCTTCTTCAAATATTGCATTGGTTCTGGCCCAAAGGAAGTGGGAGATCATTGTGCAATTGTTGTTATAGCTCCTGTTGTTTTTTCCAGTACAGACAATTTTTAATTAAAGCAGAAGTAAGTGATATATTTGTGTTAATATAAGTCTTAAATAGTTATATCTTCCGACAGCAATCACTTACATAGAGTGTTTGGTCTGAAACACGGGTCTGTCAGTCCCTCTGCTCTGCTCTGAGCCGAGGAGAAAACATTTATCGTATCCTACAGTTTTTATCCAATGAGGAGAGAGAACGGCATGCAGGGCTGTGTGTGCAGCCAAGGGACGCCGTGAATGTGGTGACGTAGGGACGAGGACTGTTATGGTGCGTTCAAGGAAACTCGTAGACTCGTGTTTTTCCGTCCTGTGAAGTTGTATCAGTTTGATCTGGTACGAGTTCACGGGTCAGAACTTACGAGTGGCCGTTATAGTGACTTTCACAGGTAAAACAGGTCGGATAAACACGAGTGGGTTGCCTGGAACGCTACAAAGTCGTAAGTTGTGACTTGAAGCTGTAATTTACGATTTCAACAGCCTGCCTGGAACGCAGCATTAGCGAAAACGACCGGATCACTCACTTCTGCTTTAATAATACTGGGTTGTAAAAATGTTGTTTCGATCGTCTGTCTGTCCATTTATCGTACGTCTTTTACTGACTTATTCTCTTTTTTTCTGGCTGTGTTGACGCTTATTTTTATAACGCTGGGTTTTAAAAATGCCGACTATTTCAGGGCTTTCACTTCACGCTTTGACTAGAGGTGTAACGGTACACGTATGTCACGGTTCGGTACGGGTTCAATACAACAGACACTAATTGAATGTAAAACTAAAAACCATCTTGTGGTTTCAGGTTGCGTTTCACTGAGAAGCCACACGGTGACATGAATGAGGCAGGCGGCTCCTCGAACTCTCATCACTTCTCTTCTCGTCTTCGTCTGTTATGACAGTTTTAAGCTTTACGGCTCATTACCGCTACCTAAATTGGAGCGAGGACTCCACTTTTTTTCTTTCTTTCTTTTTTTTATATTCAGTTAGACGTATTTGTCGTGTAACTGTGTGCACCGAATCTGGACATGGACATGGTTCTTCAGGAGAGGTTATGTTATGATGTAATACATTTTTACCTCATGATGTAATAACGCTGCATTTTGTAATAAAATTCTTGAACAAAAGTGCAACACCTACATTTTGTAATAATTCGGTGCATTATGTAACAACTTATTACAAAATGTGGCAAACTTTATTACATATTGTGTTCAAGAACTTTATTACGTACAGTACTGCACCGCTACAAAGTTCCTGCAGTGGAAACGGTCCTACTGACTTTCCTGGTGTGAAAACGCCTTTACTGTTCTGACAACGGGCCACAGGATTCAAACCCACGATGCTACAGCCAGGCCCTTGTGACACACACGCGCTCCACCAGGTGTTTATCACAGCTCTGAGATCAGTGTTTAAAGGGATAGTTCAACATTTTGGCAAATTGGCCCATTGCCATAATCGCTATAGTCATAGCAGTAGGTTCGTTACCTTTATTTGTCGGTGCAAGCTATTTTTAGAACGGAGGAGCAGAGCCGTGAGCTGCTCAGAGCTACGTTACGGAGGCTAAAGGAATTTCTTGCTTTCCCTCATCAAAATCCCAAAATCCCAAAACTCCAAAACGCTTTCGTGGACAAGTTGTGACCTGTACAATCACCACGCTATGAGATAATAATGGAACGTTACGAAACGGAGCCATTTTCGAGGTAAATACAGGGTAAATACAGAGACTGCTTGCTGAAAAACTGTCCCTGAAGGCAACGCGCATCGGCGGTTTTGCATGAATTTCCCTCTAAAACAACTCTGTCTGGTAACGTCCTGTTATCATCTCATAGCGTGGTGAATGTGCAGGTCACAACTTGTCCACGACAGCCTTTTGGAGTTGTTGGGTTGTGTATTTGATGAGTTTGATGAGGGAAACCAAGAAATCCCATAATGAGCCTCCGTAGCATAGCCCTGAGCAGCTCACGGCTCTGCTCCGCCATTCTAAAAACAGCTTGCACCGACAATTAAAGGTAACGAACCTACTGCTATGACTATAGGGATTATGGCAATGGGCCAATTTGCCAAAATATTGAACTATCCCTTTAAGGTTCAAACTGAGCTTCTTACAGTAGTTTCTTGCTGTGAACATCAGCCTGTCTGACATTTTTACAGCTCTGAAACATTATATTTTCTTTCTTTCTTTGGAAGCGAGAGGGAAAGTTTTCTGTTGGGGTTTTTCTGAGGGTTTTACCTTCTCCACGATGATCATGTCTCCGACCTGAATGTCCGAACTCTTCACTTGAATTTTACCTGAAGACACAGAGACAGGACGGAGACAGAGACAAAGGTGAGGACAGACAATAATAATAACCATCACCATCATGATAAAGCAGCTGCAAATGGAGGTGCTGATTTCCTGCTTTAGAGAAATGACGCTGACTCTTCAGATCTTTTTTTTTTTTTTTTGCTGTTTGCTCTTCGTCTCTCAGATTGATGACCTCTGGTGTGATAATGTAACACTCCTCTGTTTTCATCTCTGGCCTCGGGCTCAGACTAAAAACAACGGCACAGAGGGTCACTCTCAATTAGACCGACCGCCTCGATATCCGCTAACACCTCCACTCACACACACACAGACACAGACACAGACACACACTCACACTCACACACACTCACTCGTCCTCAGCCCCATGGTCACAAATACCACACTGGGGGATTTCACCACACATTCAACAAAGCTTAGATCATAGAGTCTGAAGAAGAGACGGAGAAAATCAATGAGAAGAAAACGACTCGAGTTTCAGGTGTCGGTCGGTGCAGCGCTGAAAGATCTGTTCACATAACATCAACACACACACACACACACACACACACACAAACACACACTCACCTCTGACTGTGAGTTTGCTGTAGAGTTGTGAGTTCATCTCTTTGTCGCGTTGGTAACGTCTCACCTCGTCCACGGCCTCTCGCACCATGGTGACGGCTAACACGAACCCCTGAGTGACCACACACACACACACACACACACACACACATCAAAACACACACACGTCAACATTTAAATAACAAACACACACGCAGCAGCAGCACACCGTCTGTTAAAGGATAATTTTCGTTTTTTACAACCTGGACCTTATTTCTAGCATAAAATACCATCATTTTACTCACCCAGATAACTTTGGTGTCATTTGGAGTTGTTTTGACGAAATTAGCCCCAGTGGAGCGGCACGTACTGTATATCCGTATAATGCAAGAACACGGGGCAGCGCAAAGCAGCCTCTAAATAACACATTATCCGCCGCAAAACTCGTTAATTTCAGCAATATTTAGTTCTGATAGGCTAGTGCTATTCCTCTCTGAGTCCGTGGTGGCATGTTATCAACATCCGGGGTCTGTAGGTTGACCTACTGACCTCTGACCTGGATGATGTCATCTCCGACCGCTAATAATAATCATTCTGCTTCGGCATTCAGGTCCATTTTTATCTCAACTAGCCGGAGCTTTAGTGAGTCCAGGTTGAGGAGAGGAAGCCTGTGGAAGCTGAACTTCATCCAGCTGCTCAATTTGTTCTGACAAGTCAGAAACACGCAGAAACGAACCGTAGCATTAGCGGTAGCAACAAGCCGCGCCGGGCAGCGGTCGGAGATGACATCATCCAGATCAGAGGTCAGTAGGTCAACCTAGAGACCCCGGATGTTGATAACAGCTAACCCCGGACTCAGAGGGGAATAGCACTAGCCTATCAGAACTAAATATTGGCGAAATGAACGAGTTTTGCGGCGGATAATGTGTTATTTAGAGGCTGCATTGCGTGCCCCGTGTTCTCGCATACGGATATACGCGCCGCTCCACTGGGGCTAATTTCGTCAAAACAACTCCAAATGACACCAAAGTTATCTGGGTGAGTAAATGATCTTATTTTATGCTAGAAATAAGGTCCAGGTTGTAAAAAACGGAAATTATCCTTTAAATATAAATAACAGAAATAAAACTGGAACACAGTGGATGTGGGTTAAAGAGACACCAAAACAAAACTGACACTGTCGTTTCTGTGTCTGGACTGAATCTGAATATTATGATTGAAAATGAATAAATGTATATGTTTTAACCATTTTAGCAGAGAGAGAGAGCAAATAATAAAAAGAAATCCATCGTTCAGTGACCTGTAGTGACACATCCACTGTGTTCCTGTTGTTATAGAAAATTAACAGCTTCATAATTAGTGCAACACAAAACCAATTCATAACAGTTTAACTTCAGTTGATGAAACGTGTGTTAACATGATGATGATTTATTTATTTATTTATTTATTTATTTATCGGCTTTTTTTCCCCTTAATATCAATTAATCTTTTGGTTATTTTCTCAGTTTTCAGATTAATTGTTGTTTAGTTCATTATTAGGTGTCAAATAGTGTGTAAAAATTCTTAAAAACTCTCTAATCACAGACTCTCAGAGCTGAATGTGACGTCGCAAACCCAAAGAAATTCACTCTGCAAAGATACAAAACACATTTTAACACTGAATCCATCAGAATACACTGAAATAATCATCTAAATATTCATTCCTTTTAATCAATTAGCCAACTAATCTCTTTTCTTTGTTGTACGTTGATTTAAACTGATTTAAACACACAATATCAACACAATTGTATAATTCAGAGCAGATGAAAATATTTGTCTTTTTACTTCATGATGCATTTAAAGTTTCTATGAATCTGAAAAGTCAAAATAAACAATATGGAAACAATTTAGGACCATGGAAATAACAACTTCCTTAACTCATTGAGTGCCGCGCTCCTTTCCAAAGTTTTAGTCAAGTGTACCGGCAAATTAGACCATATTTGACTTTTTATTTTAGAGCCATAGTGTATTCTATATTATTGCCACCAACACATACTGTAGCTCATTTGAAAGGTTTAACTTTATCCTTCAAATGGCCACAAACCGTTTGTTTCTACGTGCCTCCGTTCCTGAGAAAAGTCAAGCTAAACATGGCTGGGTTTCACCAAAATCCCTCCTTTTTTTCTAGAAAAGGAGATAGAGCGTCTTTTATGAAAGGTGCGCTGTTTGTGTCTGTCGCTCTTCAGACACTCGCATTTCTGGATCAAAGGGCTCGTATAAGATAAATATACACAACAATTGTTGTTCTATTCACAAAACCACCATCGGGGGCGGGGGGGGCGCCACTAAACAACAATAACACAGACGCACCGTGCCGTGTCACAGCCTCTCGCCGCGGAACGTGAGGCTCTGCCGGCCACAGCGGCTCGCGAACACCGGTCCCGCCGGTGGTCGCGGTCCGTCTGTGGTACGGGTCGGTGGTGCCGGTCTGCTTTGGTCCAGAGACCATCAGATTTTACCGCGGGAGGACTTTGGGGAGGACACGGTGTTGCTCCAGATGAAGACCGGGCGGGACAGTGGGCTGAGAGCTTCCTGGTTCAGCTCCCAGCTGCTGCAGCCTCGCGGGTGAGAGCGGAGCAGCAGCGGAGCAGCTGCGCTGCATCTGCATGCAGAACTCCGTTTGCAGAAGCTGAGTTATGATAAAAACTTCCAGATCATGAGCTGTCATGTGACTTTGATCGTCATCTATTTCAGTTCTCCTCGTCGTAGAGTCCCCAAATTTACATATAATGTGTATTAAAGTGTCTATTTTCATAATTTAAAAAAAAAGCAAAAAACGAAAAATTTCGTTTTTGGCACTCAACGCATGGGAACGAAAAACGAGAAATTACGTGGTTGGCACTCAATGAGTTAAAAACGTAACTCTTTTAAATATAAAAAAGTTATAATCTAAATCCTAATAAGTAACAATAAACCCATCGTATCTCTGGGTTTAACCTCTTTCTTTCCTCTTAGCAGCACTTTGAATACAAAATAATATTCCTAATGTAGAAATATACATATTTTATTTATTATAATAATGTTATAATGTATTATTTACCAGTGGAGCCCAGTACGTGTACAAATATCCGATCTTCAGCGACGGCACAAACTGGGAACAGGCCACGACCAGGAAGTAGAGGTTGAGAAAGAACTTGAACTGTTGGTAGAGAACCTGAGGAGAACGGAAATATTGGTTTTTCATTTTTAAAACACATTCACCACCACATCTTATGTATACAGTATATATATATATGCATGCACAGTTAATATTCATTTTTTTGGTTGCCATTGTACTATTAATAACAATTATCCATTTATGAGACCGGCTGCCATTAATGCTGTTTCTTTTTTTTTATTCTTTAGTTATTTGCACTTAATTTATTGTATTTTATTTAAACTTTCTACGACCTCTATTCTATTGCTTTTTAAATATTTTTGTATTTTTATGCAACGACCAAAAGGTATGTAAGAATTTCACTGTAATTACTCTTCATTATATGTGACAAATAAACCTTTAATTTACAGGCCGCTAATTATGTGATGGAAGAAAGTGAACAAAATAGCCAAGAAATAACAATTAATTGTGTCATAATGTCTAGAAATAACAATCAATTTCATAGTAATGTTGTGAAATATCGCCAAGGAATAACGACTGATTGTGCAGAAATAAAGGCCAATTGCAACGACTTGATGAAGAGAAATTCTGGCCTTTCCCAAAAAATTCCCAAAGCATGAAAATCATGTGTAATCTTTTACCTTTATGAAAAAACATGGCATTACTATGAAATTGACTGTTATTTCTAGGCTATTTCTAGACATTATGACACAATTAATTGTTATTTCTTGGCTATTTCTATATTACTACGCAATGAATTGTTATTTTTGACATTACTATGCGATTAATTGGTATTTCTAGGCTATTTCTTGACATTATTATGTGATTAATTGTTTTTTCTTGACATTATTATGCGATCAATTGTTATTTCTAGGCTATTTCTTGACGTTACTATGCGATTAATTGTTATTTCTAGGCTATTTCTTGACATTATTATGTGATTAATTGTTTTTTCTTGACATTATTATGCGATCAATTGTTATTTCTAGGCTATTTCTTGACGTTACTATGCGATTAATTGTTATTTCTAGGCTATTTCTTGACATTATTATGTGATTAATTGTTATTTCTTGACATTATTATGCGATTAATTGTTATTTCTAGGCTATTTCTTGACATTATTATGTGATTAATTGTTATTTCTTGACATTACTATGCAATTAATTGTTATTTCTAGGCTATTTCTTGACATTATTATGCGATTAATTGTTATTTCTAGGCTATTTCTTGACATTATTATGCAATTAATTGTTATTTCTTGACATTATTATGCGATTAATTGTTATTTCTAGACTATTTCTTGACATTATTCTGCAATTAATTGTTATTTCTAGACTATTTCTTGACACTACTATGCGATTAATTATTATTTCTTGGCTGTATCTTGACATTATCACGTAATTAGCGGCCTGTAAAGTAAAGGGTTACCAAATAAACTTGATTGAGACAGGGATTGAGACAGGTGAGGACAGGTGAGGACAGGTGTCAGCAGAGGTGAGACGAGGACGACAGGAGGATGAGTTACTGTCCGTCACAAGTGGAATAAGATCCACACTGTTCCTGTTCCTGCTGCTGTAACTTTACATTAAGCTAATGGAAAAAAAAAAAAAAATGCTTCAAGTGGCGTTCAAGGTGCAGATTTCACGTCTGGAAACTTCACGCTTGGCAGAATAAACACAAACCACCAAATAATGAAAGAAGAATGGATGACACGGACACGGAGCCGCCTGTGTCTTCACTAATGGTCCGTCATCCATCAACAGGAAGTCTTTAAGCTCCCGTATTCATCATCTAAGGTCAGATTTTGAATAATGTTTGCAATAATGAGAGTCCTGTGTGTGGTCACAGATTATCAGAGACAACGGGATCGATGGACGACGCCCGCGACGCTTAATGAACCCTCTGACCTTTAGGGAAACTCTCTCTCTCTCACTCTCACACACACGCTGCTAAAACTCAATTTGTGTGTATTTAATAATTCAAAAGTGGAGAAATGGAGGCGATGCGTTCACTGTCCACGAGGATTTCTTAACGTCTCGTATATAGACAGTTGACATTTTATGGTGCAGCCCGGGGCCAAAAGGTGGTGGGGGCCTGTTCTTCTTCTTTTTAATAAGTAAACGTGATAGATCCTGAACGCCCCACACACACAGAGTGTAAACCCTTCAGGATGGTTAACGACGACGATACTGAGCTTTACACACTGTTGTCCACCTGTAAAACCGGCGACAGGATGAACTGTAGACGCTGTAAAAGGTTCATAAAAGTGGGAACGCGTTGCTGCTGCGTTTAAAGGCCGAAGATCAGGGGCCGTTTTTTTTCCACGCTTCTTAGAAACAACAAAAATGTAGTTATTTAAGTTAGTCATCAAGCGTAGGGACTGAATCTGCAGTGGCAGTCTCAGAGCCGAGTTACGACAGGACTTTGAGCTGAAACTCAAAATTTTAGATGACATCACTTCCAAATTTATAGGAATGACCAATCACTGAAGGGAATCCCTTATGTGAGAATATAGAAATATCTCAGAAAAATCTCAGTGAATAGTTAAATGGCCAATATGAGTGTATATTCAACCGTATTTTGACAATAATCTACAAAATAATACAAAATGGGAATGAATCAAAAATCAATAAATGTTTTCTAATCTTTCCAATTCATTAATTCAGCGTTGTGAAGCATTGTGGTTAAAGCAGAAGTAAGCGATCCGGTCGTTTTGGCTAATGCTGCGTTCCAGGCAGGCTTTTGAAACCGTAAATTACAGCTTCAAGTCACAATTTACAACTTTGTAGCGTTCCAGGCAACCCACTCGTGTTTTTCCGACCTGTTTTACCTGTGAAAGTCACTATAACGGCCACTCGTAACTTCTGACCCGTGAACTCGTACCAGATCGAACTGGTACGACTTCACGGTCGGAAAAATACGAGTTTCCTTGAACGCACCATAACAGTCCTCGTCCCTACGTCGCCACATTCACGGCGTCCCTTGGCTGCACACACAGCCCTTCATGCCGTTCTCTCTCCTCATTGGATAAAAACTGTAGGATACGATAAAAGTTTTCTCCTCGGCTCAGAGCAGAGCAGAGTGACTGACAGACCCGTGATTCGGTCCAAACACTCTATAGAAGTGATTGCTGTCGGAAGATAGAACTATTTAAGACTTATATTAACACAAATATATCACTTACTTCTGCTTTAACTATTTAAATCTTACGTTTCATTTTATTCTTTTTATCAATCTTACCACTTTTTTCCAAAAAATTGTATTTTTTCCAGAAATCTCTCTACAATATTTCCACAAATTCACACCATTGGCCGTTTACATGTATATATATATATATATATGTATTTGTGTGGCGGTGTCGCCATGGAGATGAGAGCTGGGACGCCGGGTCGGAGGCTCTGATCTTACAAGGTTGGTTTTCAGCCAAGAGACGCTGCCTCCATTCTCCCAGGAACTAGTTATTTATTTAACACAGTTGTTTAATTAAGGTAAAAATCCTGCAGAGTTCCTCTTTAACCGAGTCCGACTGTGTGTGTGTGTGTGTGTGTGTGTGTGTGTGTGTGTTGTCGACTCACCCCAGGCACGAAGGTGAAGACGTTGTACTTCTGGTTTTTGATGCCGTTCTTAGGAAACTTCTCTTCACATTTCTCGGGGCAGCCGAGCCAGACGGTCCGAGCCTTCAGCTCCTTCTTCCTCCGAAACACGCGAATCAGGCAGTCGCAGCAGCTGGAGGAGAGAAAGAGAGAGAGAGAAAGAGAGAAGACAAGACGACAATATTAACACACTTTTACACCACACAACTGTTGAGTTAACATGAGTTAAAGGTGACGATCTGAGGAGTCATGAGACGATGAAGCAGAGAGTTGAAACCTTTTAGCCATCTTTATCCTCGGTCCTGCAGTTTCAGGAGTTCAGCTGAGCTCTTGTCTCTCTCTGTCTCGGCTCAGTCATTGTTTAAACTTCTCAACTGCAGCCAGCTTGAGGCTATTATGGGCTGTGCAATGTGAATATGTAAACGCACCCTTCATTTTACTTAAAGCACCGTGTCCACATTCTTAAAACTTTTACGTTCATCACAAAGAAAAACCTTAATAAAATAGAAAATTTCCTAATTTTTTAAATCAGTGACATGATTAAAACAAATGCATTTCACATCTTCAAGCCCCTAGGATATAAAATACAGGAAACAACATTGTTTTAGAGGGAAATTCATGCAAAACCGCTGATGCACGTTGCCTTCAGGGACAGTTTTTCATCAAACAGTCTCTGAATTTCCCTCTAAAACAACTCTGTCTGGTAACGTTGTGTTATTATCTCATAGCGTGGTGAATGTGCAGGTCACAACTTGTCCACCAGAGCGTTGTGGAGTTGTTGGATTGTGTATTTGATGAGTTTGATGAGGGGAAACCAAGAAATCCCATAATGAGCCTCCGTAGCGTATAGCTCTGAGCAGCTCACGGCTCTGCTCCGCCGTTCTAAAAATAGCTTGCACCGACAATTAAAGGTAACGAACCTACTGCTATGACTATAGGGATTATGACAATGGACCAAATTGCCACAATGTTGAACTATCCCTTTAAATATGGTTTAGATTTTCATATTTTCTTTTGTAGCTGAGGAGGAATAATGTGAATATCAAGACACATGGTTATTATGAGGACTGGGACTCAATACAGTGATGGTCTTGGTGTTTTCCACCAGAGGATAAAAGGCAGAGGAGTTTTATTCTCTGAGGTCTTGACTGCTATGACTATAGGGATTATGGCAATGGGACAATTTGCCAAAATGTTGAACTATCCCTTTAATGCATAATCGTAATAATACAGTGATTACAGAGACGAACAGTTAGAAACAAGTACAACAAACGAATGATGAACGTTACTGACACTAGTAATAAATAATCAGATAAGACAAAGGTCGAGGACGTCGTCATCATCATCATCATCATCACAGCGTTTAACAAACTCACGTAGGACACGACCGCGTCCTATAAAAACATATTATTACAGAGTGTGACCTCATCAGACACTGACATTTACTTTTTAAAAACTATTTGACTTTCTATCACCCTGCTAATGACTACACTGGAGCTTATCTGCCATATCTGATATCTAAAGCAAACAGCCAGCCGTGTGTGTGTGTGTGTGTCTCTCTCTCTGTGTGTGTGTGTGTGTGTATATACCGTCATGCTGATCGACTTGGCTTTTCCACTTTTTAAGCAAGTTGGCAAAACATAAAAACTAAATAAATCAACTTTGCTTTTTTAAAACTGTGTGTTTGTGTTGGCGCCGGCCGCCGCTGCTCGCTCATCGTCTCTGAGCGCCGCCGCCACCGCCACCCGCCCGCCGCCCGCCGCTCCAGATTCATAAGAGCGATTATTTGAGCAAATGAATGCTATTCAAATAATATGGCATTTGAACAGTCGGGGGCTTATTCGGTGGTGAATTATTTGTGTTTTATAATCCCACACTAAGCACACATAAAATTACTGGAAAGCATCAAACTGGTCAGCTGTGAAAAATCCGATTTGTTCATTAGTGGGGGAGGGAGGGGGGGAGGAGGACGAGGAGGAAGAGGAGGAGGAGGGGGAGGGGGGGGATCAATATGCAGCATGTAACAGCAGCACAACAGGCGATGAAATTCCTCCGTCAGTGAACGTTGAATGTTTCCGATGTTTGGGCACAAACGTTTGTTTAATGAACGTGACTCTTCTTTTATTATTAGAGGACAAAACTGAAAATACTAAATGAATGAATCATTAGAAGGATAAAAAAACAAAAAAAACAAGCCAAACCAAACCAAACCGAGCCACCGTCGTGTTGTGTTCTGTTGTTTGACCTGAAAATCTTTTTGGACTGATGGTGCGCATCAAGGAACTCGACCCAAAAATATGCCCTCGACTCTTTATCCTCTCTTCTCACTTCACGCACAGCTACCGGTGCGTTGGAAAGCCAAACTGATCGTCACTCACTGACATGATACACTACACATTTATACACACTATACACACACACACAGCAGCTGAATGACTAAACACTGACGACTCTGAGTTCAGAGCAGTTAAAGGTGCAACGACTGGACTGACTTTGTGCAGCAGAGTCAGTTATTTAAGGTTAAAAAATTCAATCTGAATCATTATCTTTACCCTTAGTTGTTAATGCAAACTTTACAATAACAACATGAACTGACTTCCTGTGTAGAGATCTGTGGGAAATCTGACAGCATCCAGAATAAAGTCGCAATTTTTGAGGATTTAAGTAATGTTTCAAGACAAAAAGTCACATTATAAGAATAAAGTCATGATTTAACAAGTCTGATTACTAAATATTAATATTTGAGAATTAAAAATGTTCAATTTTAAGTAAAAAAACATATTTTTTAGATGATGAGTCAAAAGTTGAAGTTTCTCCTTGTCCACAGTCCACACAAGACAAATGCACACGAGAATGAAATTATGCTGCATCCAAATCATGATGTAATACATTTTTAAAAAAGGCGAGAAAGCGTAAAACTGTTAGAAAAATGTTTGATTATTTGTATAAACAGTGAACCAGACCTGATGTTTTGTGACACCCGAGTCAAAAAACCTAAAATCAAGACTTTATTCTTATACTTTCATGACTTTTTGTGCAGAATTACAACCATACTGTTGTAATATTACAACAGTATAGTTGCATATATATATAATATATTATATAATGACTTTATTCAGTGTGACTGTAATACTCTGTTGTATGTGAGAGATAGTTGCAAAGTTTGTTTTTGTTGGGCTACAAATATCCAGCTTAATGCCTTTAAATCCTCTTTCATCACCATCATAAGTCATTACAACACCGTGTCATGTCACTCCCCCTCTCTCTGCCTCCCCGTTTCCTGTCTATCTCTACTGTCCTAACAATTAAAAAGGCAAAAAGCCAAAAAGGTGAGGCGGTGGTCGGACTCACCTGCCACACAGCACCTTCCAGCCGCCACACAGGAACCAGCCGAGGCCGCGCTGCCGCTGGTTGGCTCGGGCCCGGGGCAGCGTCTGGTAGTCGCTCTCGTCGTTCTCGAAGCCTTCCTCCGACATCATCAGAGGCATCTCGTCCAGGTTGGACAGCTCATCTTCTAGGGAGTATCTGGGAAGACAAATGATGAAAGCTATTAAAAAAAACACATCAGCATTCACAAGATAATACAAATAGAAGTCTGAATTTAAACTTTTAAAAAGGAAAACAGAGACGATATTTGAGGTGGGAGGATTTCACACCAAGAAAAAAAAAATCTAAAACCTGAACTAAACCGGTCAAACTGTGGATTTTGAGTCCTCTCTCTTTCTCTTTCTCGTACCTATAAACATGAACGTATGAAGAACGAGCAACGTATGAAAAACCGGCAACAGGAGGATTAAGAGCTTAAGATCGACCATCGACACGAGCAGCTCAGCGAGAGGATGGAGGAGAGATAAAGATGATGATGATGATGATGATGATGGTTGGTGATGATACTGTGGTTCGTTATTAAGCCAGAAATGACCTACAACAACCAGGACAGAGGCGGTGCAGTTATCAGGATGGGAGGGGAAAAAATGTGTTTCATTCGCAAGTTTGTCCAAGTTTGAAACTGTTTGAAAAGAAATACAAAGATTTAATCCTTATGAAATATAGGAATGAAGTAAATGTTGGTATAGTAGGTGGTATATAGGGCATTGTTGCACTTATGGAGGCGTGTACATTTATATAAATAAGTTTAAACAGGTTAATTGAGAGGAAGCAGAAGATTTAATTAATTATCTAACAGGCGTGAATCACTGGATTTTATTTATTTTTAAAGCTCTCTTTGGTCTCTTACCATCCTATAATAACTCTTTCCTTTCATTCCTTCTGTTCACACTGAATTAAGCCCAGTTTTTCTTACTGTTGCACCTGCGACACTCTGCAAAACCATCTGGAACTTACCAAACTTTATCATGAGGACAATTTAAATCCATAACTGCATCTTATTTTACCTCCAACTGTTTTGGTATTTTGGATATGCTTATGTACGTTTCAAACATTTGTGTTTTGTCTTGTCCTCAAATGTTTTGTGTTTTGTCTCGGCTATACTGTAAACTTTTTGGAGTATGCAACTTATTTATTTTGCATATTGTTTGAATATTGTTGAAATAAACTCACACTTCACTTTCAGATGTGATGAAATAAACTGTTATGTTTATCTGACACAGATCAGACTCTGCTGCACCTCTATGATCCAGACCTGAGGATTTCACAACATCATCATGTGACTGTGTGTGGATCCAAATTAATAAATAAAGAAAGTTTGACCTAATTTTAATCCTAAACTCCATCACAATTTACACCTGGAGTTGAATCAGACTGAATCACCAAGACAAATCGCTGTTAAATGATCATTTTCCTGCAGAGGTCATTGAATAAAAAACTATCCAAATCTTTATTTTCTGTGACTTTGCATGTAAAAGGATTCAGTCTGCACTTTTCAGAGTGAAATTATTTTGAAAATCCTTTGAGATTTTTTTTTTTTTTTAAGAGCATATGGGGCAAATAAAAATCCTTTAATTCCAAATCTGGAGCATTAAATCCTGCGTCTTATTCAGGAAGCTGTTATAAAAGCTTCAGGCAGTTTTATTTGTGATGAAACATCAGAGGAGCAACAGGTAAAAGCAGGAAAAACATGGACAGCGTTTACCGACGGTGAGTAAATATGTGCAGCACAAGGAACTGCAGGCAGTTTACTAACAGTACAGTAAGAAAGACAACTTGTGTTTTAGCTAAATAAACACAGATGTTAACAGTAACAGCGTCAGTCAGGTATCAGGTGGTCATGTTGCTCCAACTTTACAGATTAAACTTTACAGAGTTCAAACCATGTGACACGACAGAAGAGAAGAGAAACAGCCGTGTTGTTTCAGATTAACGACCACCTCCAAAATAAAAAAAACCTGGCTCTGCTCCTCGAGTCGACCCAACAGTTATTTTATTCCTGCTGCTCTAAAAGAGTTTGTTTAATTCTGCCACATAAACCTTAAGAAATGTTGTTGTAGACAGAAAATAGAAAGACAGAAAGAGAGAGGGAAGGAGGGAGGGAAAGGTTTTTAACGGACGACAACATCAAGACAGATCAAAGCTAAAGAAAAAAAGTATAACAGAGTGAGTGCACGTTTTAAAAAAAGACTATAGAGTTAGAGGATTACACACATTAAACATTAAAAAGCAGCTCTGTGTTGTGCAAACACTGAGAGATGTTGACTTGTTGGATTTGGTTCTAACCCTGTGAATCGACCGCTAACCAACGTACGATTAAATTAAATAAAAAAAACACCAAAAACAGCCTCTGATTCCTGTTTTCTTTGTTTCCTTTGTGTTTTTTTCTTTATGTTTCCTGTTACAAACGGCTGGACGCGGCCCATCCAGGCAGGCAGGTACATTAATAGCCCCCAGTGTTTTCTTGCTTTGGAACTCCCACGTCTGCTGTTGCTTACATAATAATTCAACTCTTAATCCAGAGAGAAAACGTGGGCTGGTTTGTAAAAAGGTTTGTTTTAAGAATAAACGGCCAACTGTTGTTTTGTTCACTGTGTCACAGAGGGAAAAAATCTCCTCCTGTGAAGTTTCTACCAGGACAAGAACCAGACCCAGGAGTCGGACCACCGATACCATCTGCTTCTCATAACCAATGCCAATACCAATAACCGATAACATTTTTAATAGCTTATACACAACTGAAGTTAAGAAAGGCTAAGATGCAGTGAGTAAAGATGGATTTAACATTATGGCTCTGCCTCTGACTCAACACAATAATAAAACCGACATCACTGCTGTAATCACAGTCATGACTCTTCAAAAATCAACAACACAATCAAACAGACTGAAAACAAGCGAAATCAAGGCAATTTTGGCTGAATATAATATACTATAATTATCAGACTTATCTGTATTTTGGCCGATAATTATTGGCTGATAATTACCTGTATCAATAGTTATCGTGCATCCCTAATCTCCACTTCAATGTGATTATGACAGAATTATCGCAACTGAAAAACAGCTGCTTTTATACAAAATCAACTGTAGCAGACAGCACTGTATGAAAACCATTAGCTTAAAGCAGAAGTAAGTGATATATTTGTGTTAATATAAGTCTTAAATAGTTATATCTTCCAACAGCAATCACTTACATAGAGTGTTTGGACTGAAACACGGGTCTGTCAGTCACTCTGCTCTGCTCTGAGCCGAGGAGAAAACATTTATCGTATCCTACAGTTTTTATCCAATGAGGAGAGAGAACGGCATGCAGGGCTGTGTGTGCAGCCAAGGAACGCCGTGAATGTGGTGACGTAGGGACGAGGACTGTTATGGTGCGTTCAAGGAAACTCGTATTTTTCCGACCGTGAAGTCGTACCAGTTCGATCTGGTACGAGTTCACCAGTCGGAAGTTACGAGTGGCCGTTATAGTGACTTTCACCGGTAAAACAGGTCGGAAAAACACGAGTGGGTTGCCTGGAACGCTACAAAGTCGTAAATTGTGACTTGAAGCTGTAATTTACGATTTCAAAAGCCTGCCTGGAACGCAGCATTAGCGAAAACGACCGGACCACTTACTTCTGCTTTAATTAGCGTTTGCATGCATGGATTTTGTTTACACTTGTATATTAAAGTCCTGCTTCAGGCTGTTAAATCCAGACTCCAGACTACCGGAATATCTCTGAATTAATTGCTCTGTAAATTGCACATGTCGTACATCATGGTCACATTGCTATATAAAAAGTTGAGGTTACGGGGCTTCTGGACAGGACAACACACTTCTGGAAACACCTGCCAGCTCCAAAATCTGCATTATGTTTCTTTCATAAAGCTGTTGGAACACATTTTACATATTTTTGCAGTTTGTTTTGGGGTTTTTTTATTGTGTGCTTTTATTTCACTTTACTTTTATTAGTTTATTTCAACAGGGACAGTGTGGACATTGATTAACATTGCTGTAAATGGTACAGTATTAGCTAAGTAGCTAGTCGTCAACCCCATGAATAAACGTATAACCATTACTATTAATAGCCCATCACTTACACACTCACATTATCTGACTCCAGCTGATGGAGACAAACTATAGCACTTAACAAAACCTCAATCAGCAGCAGTGTAGTGCAGGGGCCGATGATGAAATGACCTCAGTCCACAGCCTGTTTCATGTCAATACTCTGCACTTAGCAGATAATGATGTGTTGTGTTTCTTTTTCCCTGTGCAGCAGCAGCAGCAGATATAACATCAACACAACAGTGAGTTGGATAAAGCTGCATAATCACACTCAGTTTCTCACTTTCCTGTGAGAGTCAGAGCTTCATCATCACCAGGATCAGCTGACTGTCACTCATGTCATGTTTAAGTTTGTTTACGTTTACGTCACCACCACAGCTGCTAATGGGCTAACGTTAGCTCCACAGATTCAACAGCATTAGCAGCCTGAGATGCTAAAGTACCTGTTGTTCATGCGCCTGGCTACTTCACTTCACTTCCTGTCCAGACAGTCCTCACCTGTTGGGCTTTACTAGCTCATCCTGGTCCAGTCTGAAAAATTAAACAAACTGTTGAGTGGTGTGTGTCAGTCAGTCTACACAGCGGAACACACACACAACACACACACACAGAGAGAGAGAGGAGAGAAGCTGTCATGTGACTGTTAAATACCAGTGCACTGCTCAAACAGGGATATGGAGCAAGCTAACTCCTATATAACCTAACTGTTACTCTACTCCTACAGCAACAACACTGGGGGAAGCTGGTTACGGCTGCTTCTGTCGGACTAGCCAGCCGGGTACAGTGGACGTTTCCCGGGGGTTTTAGCTTCAGGGGAAGTCGGTGAGAGGAGCTGTCAGCGGAGAAAACCACGGAGGAGCTAACAACAGCTAGCAACATTATGCTCGTTCCGGGGCCCGTTGCTATAGCAGTATGGAACACAGCGGAATGGAACACAGCCCCGGAACCAGCGAGGGCAGCCGGGTTATGAAGCCTCCGCTGGTTCTCGGGCTCTTTTCCAGCGGCGGGAAGGAGGGAAGAAGAAGGGGAAGAAGGGGGGCAAACATGTCCGACAAACGGTGGAGGATTTTGTTTTCCGGTTTTTTCGGCCCGGTTCCGTACCTTGAATGTCTGGCGGAGTTGTAATACGGGGTTCTCCTCGAGCTCTTCCGCACCGGATTTAACGGGATGCTGTCAGCCATCTTGGCTGGGGCAGTACCTTCCACATCCTGACGTCACTCACTGAAAAAGACCGTTAAGGATTTGGTTGCGTTCACGTACCACGCGAAAAAAAAAAAATCGATTCTCTGGTATTTACGGGCAAAGAAACGTAGGCTAATATAGTGCGAACTTTGTATTTCCAGATTTCTTCAGTCAAACTGTCACAATGAATTGATTCAATAAAGAAATTTTATATTAATAATACGCACGTTTCTTCTGCTTTTTACCTCTTTTATATACAGTCTATGCTTTTTTTTTCCCCCACAATTGAATGTGAGGTTGGGGCAGTTGTGTGTTTTCCAGGAGTAATTTAATGTAGCAGAACTTTAGAGTGTATTTTCTACATTACTTCAGTCATCTGGTAATACTTTCTACTACCTCTTTATTCTATTGCTTTTAAATGTTTTATTTTATATTTTTGTATTTTTATGCAATGACCAAAAGGTACATAAGCCTTACTGTAATTAGGCCTACCTATTTGTAATTATATGTGACAAATAAACTTGAATTTAATTGAATTGAATAGAAATACTGTCACAACAAATGTATTAAAGTAAGTCATTTTACAATAATATGTATGTTTCTTATGCTATTTATTTATTTATTTTTTATACCCACAATTGAATGTGACATTGGGGGAGTTGTGTGTTTTCCAGGGGTAACTTAATGGAGCATTAATGTGTGTGGTCAAGTGATGTTTATAGTTTCTGACAAGAAAAAAAAGGGAAAAAAGGAACTGTGGAGCATTAATGAGATTTATATCCTCCAGAATGCATAGTGTTAAACGTATAAAAATCAAATGAGTACCAGACAACCACCGTCTCACTGTGTGATGGAGTCAAAAGTTCCACAAAAAGCCAGTTAGTAAGAGAAACTTTGAGTTCAGACCATTTTTCCCATAAAGTTAATCGTCGTCTTTAAATCTTCAGTTCCTTCTTATATTTAAAAACTACCCACTTTGTCTTATTTATATATGTATTTATTTATTTTAAAACCTCATAATGTTCCAGATAAGCATCTTAATGATTTTTTAATGTCCTACAAAATAATTCCAGAGGAAACTTCCATTAATCCGAATTTATTCTGATGTGTTCCCGATAAAGGAATAGCTACGTTTCTCTCCTTGAAAACCATTCGCCATCTCAGGGGAGCTGGTTTTAGAGTCATAAAGTCAAGTTTGGAATGAAATGATTAAAAAATAGTTATTATGAATATCATTATTATTATTTTTTTTATAAATATCTTGAATGAATAGTTTTAGAAAATGTTGTGGTTTAAGAAGGGTTTGAATTCACTGCAGCCAACAACAAGAGCAGAACAGACACAGAAACACTTTTTGTTTGCTCTTCTCTTCTGTTTTACATTAACACAAAATGCACAAGTTTGCAAAATGATTTCTGCAGATGCATGAAAACGACGTGAAAGAGTGTAATGTGGATGAAGAAATGTGTTAAATGACACAAAGGCAATAACATTTCTTCAGTGAACTGAACATACAGACAGTTTGTTCTATTTTTTTTATTCAGTCCAACAATTTCTCACCAGGACAGTGACGACAGACCATTGCAGTTTGTAGTCGTGGGTATTTATGAGCATATTTTGTGCTTTTGCACCAGCTAGCAGCGTTGGGCAGCTGTCCGGAGGAGAGGAGAGAGAGAGAGAGCAGACTCTTTGCATTATTGATTTGAACATATGTTCCCTTCTTCAGAGCGACCATACGTCTGAGCACCGTAGGAATCCTCAGGTACAAGTTAAAACAACTTATTTAATGTATAGAAAAAAAAAAAACATTCACAAATGACCGCAAAGTAAAATAGCAAAATGTGAATCCCCTACTTATTCTCTGTCAATTGATAAAAAGTTCTTTTTTTTAAGTCTATATATATATATAATACATAATAAGAACAAGAAACAAGATGTTTTACAAATATTTAAACGTCCGTAATGGTTTGCATAAGTATTTCATCAGTGTTCAGCTTCGGTCAATTGATTCCGATCTCTTTGCTGTCGTCAATCAGCATAGAAAAGTGTCTGTTATTCCCCAGGTCCATGCCCGTCTTGGTCAGGCTGCTGATGGGACTTCCTGCGGTGCCGCCGGCGACTCGGTCCATGGCGGCGGCGGTCAGAGGGTGAAGCTGAGCGATGCCTCTGTTCTGGATCACCGAGATCTCGTTGTTCTTCATGGCCAGGCTGTTGGTGATGGCCGTGGCGTAGCAGTTCCAGAAGCCGGCGTCCACGTTCATGGCCCGAGCCGCCAGGTCCTTCTGGAACATCTCCCCGAACTTCACGGCGTCTCCGCCCAGCAGCGCCATGGGGTTCTCCACCGACAGCCGCCGGCCTCTCCGCGCCGGGGCGTTGTTCCACATGTGAGTTCCCATATGAACCTGGAAGAGACAAAACACAGTGGGGGGTCTGAGTCAGGATGATCAATAATCACATGATCAAAAAACTCAGTTTAATAGCATGTCAGATATATAAGATAATGTTTATAGAGCTCAACTTGAAGCTGATATCGTCATTCAACACTAAAAACATCATGTGATTTACATTAATGTGATTAATTGGACTAAACTAGCAATTTACACTGCAAAAACTCAAATATCTTACCAAGAATATTTGTCTTATTTCTAGTCAAAATGTCATTTCTAGTCAAAACAAATCTCATTATACTTGAAATAAGACTCATCACATTAAAAAGTAGCTTGTTTTTAGACACTTTTTACTTCTTTCAAGCAGATTTTCACTTGAAATAAGTAGAAAAATCTGACAGTGGAGCAAGTTTTTCTTTCTTATTACAAGCACAAAAAACTTGCTTTCACTATGGCAGATTTTTCTACTTATTTTAAGTGAAAATTAGTTGGAAACAAGTGAAAATTATCTAAAAACAAGTTGGTTTTTAGGTGACAAGTCTTATTTTAAGTGGAAAGAGATGAGTTTTGACTAGAAATGAGACATTTAGACAAGAAATACGACAAATATTCTATCTATTTTGAGTTTTTGCAGTGTATAAAAAAGTTCCTCTGGTCTTCTATCTCTATTTTCTGACAATTTATGAACCAAATGATCAATACATTCCCCAAAAATGATTGGCAAACTAACAAATAATGAAAATAATGAATAGTTGCAGATGTATACCAATATTTTTTAGAATTTGTCAATAAACTGCTTCATCAGGTCAATCAAGAAGTCTTCATGGTCTCAGGTATGTGGTAGTAAAGTGGATTTAGCACAGACTTTTATTTTGAAAGGTTCAGATTTACATCCTTTCCTCACCCTTCATAAAGATTAAACGTGTTCTTATGAGAATAAATTGGTTTTAATGTAGAATTCAGGGAGATGTTGTGTATTTTAACAGGAAGTTAACAGTTTAACAAACAGTTTTATTTTATGAACTTTTCCCTGGAATATAAATAGATATTAATCTGTGAATGATTTGATTTTCTATAACTACAAGTAAATGTAGATTAAGAGTTTGATTCATGATGCTTTTACTTAAAGCACATCAAGTTTTGATTTGAAGATTTATTAATTATTAACTGGTGAAATTAGCTGTAGTTGTGCAGGATTCTTCATCATCATCTATATGTCTTTGAGCCTTTCCAACTCTTCTGTATATCACATTTTTTGTTGCTTTTTCTTTGCGACTCTCTATGAGTTGTAAAAAGGAAAAACATCCGTCCGTGGAGCCTGAGCATGAACACATGAACCAGAGGATCCGTCGCTGTACCTTCAGGTTGCCCTTCGTGGTGAAAGCTCGGCCGCAGATGGAGCAGACGAACGGTTTCTCCCCGGTGTGCGTGCGCTCGTGGATCTGCAGGGCGCTCGCCGACGAGAAGTTCTTCCCGCAGACGTTGCAGTTGTGCTGCTTCGGCGTCCGTCTCGGTGGCAGCGCCGGGCCGACGAGCAGCGAGGTGACGCCCGGGCTGCCGGCCGACGGGTAGGCCGCCGGGGGGATGTGGACGCCGCTGAACAGAGGAAGCTGCTGCTGCTGCTGCTGCTGCTGCTGCTGCTGCTGACCTTCACCCAGGTGGTGGTGGTGGTGGTGGTGGTTTGGATGACTGTGGCCGTTCAGCTCTGTTTTTATGAGGCCTAATGATGATGATGATGATGATGATGATGTGGTGACGGGGAGGTTCTGACCTGCAGAGACACAAGAGAACAACTGTCACATACAGTAAATCCTCCTTTGCTGAACTAAACCGTCTTATATTAGAGACAGGCGTCTATATGGGACCGGCTTTTATTTTATTTAGAACAAATCTCCTGCTCAGAAAAGCAACAGAACCAGTGGAGAGGAGTTTCATCCTCTCCACTGGTTCTGTTGTTGCTGTTTAACAGAGTCAGAACAGAAGGAAGGAGTTGGATCCAGAGCAGCATCATTTACAAGGTTAATCAGCTCCCATTAAACTTCTTCTCAGACTGTTTTTAGGCTACGCCTCTTTCAGTCTCAGTCACAGTTCTCAACGGACCGAACAACACGACTGGACGCACCGGCTTCAGGTCCAAAACATTTAAAAACTCGGGTGGGGTCAGAGCACGGCCTTCTTATTGGTTAGGGTTAGGGTTTTTTGGCCGCGTACGGGCCGAGAATTAAATGGATAGTTCAATATTTTGGCAAATTGTCCCATTGCCATAACCCCTATAGTCATAGCAGTAGGTTCGTTACCTTTAATTGTCGGTGCAAGCTATTTTTAGAACGGCGGAGCAGAGCCGTGAGCTGCTCAGTGCTACGCTACGGAGGCTCATGGGATTTCTTGGTTTCCCTCATCAAACTCATCAAATACACAATCCAACAACTCCACAACGCTCTGGTGGACAAGTTGTGACCTGCACATTCACCACGCTATGAGATAATAACACAACGTTACCAGACAGAGTTGTTTTAGAGGGAAATACAGAGACTGCTTGATGAAAAACTGTTCCTGAAGGCAACATGCATCAGCGGTTTTGCATGAATTTCCCTCTAAAACAACTCTGTGTGGTAACGTTGTGTTATTATCTCATAGCGTGGTGAATGTGCTACTGCTATGGCTATAGGGATTATGGCAATGGGCCAATTTGACAAAATGTTGAACTATCCCTTTAATGCTCGTGAATCTGGCCGCACTGGGTCCAAGCTTCAACACCCGTGTATAAAACCGGGTCGGGTTTTAATGTTCAGGCCCGTTGAGAACTGTAGCAGGAAGTGCTCAAACAGGCGATCGTCAGGGGTGGAAAGAGTACCAAAAAAATCTACTCAAGTAAAAGTACAGTTACCTTAATGAAATTTTACTCAAGTAAAAGTAAAAGTACTGGTGTAAAAATCTACTCAAGTAAAAGTAAAAAGTAGTTCATTTAAAATTTACTCAGAGTAAAAGTTACTTAGTTACTTTTTTATTTATTTTTTTGGGGGGGGGTATAATGGCCAGAGATTGGCCTAACATTCTCCGTGCATATCTCTGTGTTTCAAATGTGTCCCTTCTCCATCGATACACTGGTCTCCACCATCTTTTAGCTCCTGTGGCACCAACTTGATTCTGACCTTCTGACACTGCAGTTGTCCAGAGCCAATCAGATGGACAGTTACAGTTACTGGCACTAAGGTTGTCACGATCATGATCATGATACTAACATTTTCAACTCAATATCGATATTAAGGAAAATATTCGATACTCAATACCATTTTCAATACGGATAAAAAAAGAAAAGAAAAATCTCTCTCTCCCTCTTTCACTCACACACACCTGTTTTTTTACTGTCTTTCCTGTCTGCTCTCAAGGAGGAGGAGGAGGAGGAGGGGGGGGGGTTACTGTAGGTTCTCTCTCTCTTGCCTCTTTACTGTAACTGCTCTGAAGCAGTGGGCTGCTTGTCTGTTCCTCTGAGCATGGCCATGGATCTGACTGGGCTCCTACATTTAACTCAACGGACCGCCGGTCCGGCCTTCAGCCCCGGTGTGTCTGGCACGGTCACCATAAACGTAGCCGAATAGATGGACATGCCTGATAACGTTGTCTTTAATCATTAACGTCAGCTTTTAACCGCTAGCTGTGGCTAATGGCTAATATAAGACGACAACATAGCGACGAGCCCTGTTATGCACAAACTCACGTAGCAGTGAGGGGGAGAGAGGTGTGTACCTGCCTGCATAGATGACCTGCCTGCTGCTGTGTGCGTCTGTGAAGGGGGAGAAATCGAGGCGGCAGCGGCGTAGCTACTTTTGACAACCCACACAGAGTTATATATTTTTTACTTTGTAACTTAAGCTATTTAAAATGTAACTAAGTAAATTTCTTCCAACAATATGTACTCAAGTAAAAGTAAAAGTACTGATTTTAAAAATTACTCAAAAAAGTACAAGTACACAAAAAAGCTACTTAATTACAGTAACTTGAGTAAATGTAACTAGTTACTTTCCACCCCTGGCGATCGTGGACTTTGTACATTCACGTTCAAGAACTTGTAGAAAACTTTTATTTAACTGAGAATTTACGGTAAATCAAACATGTTTTTTTGGTTTTTGTACAGATGAGCCGACCGTACCTCTGTCTCGGCTCAGCTGGAAGGACATGCTGTAGGTCGCCTCCTCTTTCACGCACAGTTTCCCGGGTTGAATTCCTCTCCGCTCCTGGGTCGGAGACTCGCATCGCTCCCTCTTCACCGACGCTGCCAACGGCTCTTGAGGTTGTTGGTCTGGCGGGCCGTGGTTCGCCGCCGCCGTCGCCGTGGGTGATTTGATCGTCACGCCGCCTTCTGAGTGGCTCTGAACGGGCGACAGAGCGGACGACGCACGAGGCGAACACGAGGATTCGGACGCGTTTGGGCTGTTGTTGGCGCTGTTGGAGCTCTCCACCAACATCTTCTCCGATAACGAACATCTGATGTTGAGTTGGTCGTTGTTGAAGCCGTTGGTCAGAGGCTTCAGGCCGAAGCAGTGGCTCAGGTTCACCGTGGAGTCGACCAGTCTCATCTGGTTCTCCAGAGCCGCTAGACTGGAAGAAACGGCGGCGAAGGACTTTGGAGGCGAGCTACAGTCGGACATCATCAGCGGCGCTTTGGAAGGACTCGCGCCTCCTTCCTCCATGTTTTCCACCATCTCGTCCTCCTCCTCCTCCTCGTCTTCCTCCTCGTTGTCATCCTCCATCGAGAAGTCGTCCATCGGGTCGTTGCCGTTGCTGCTAAGACTGTCAAAGCTCTTCCCGCCGTTGAGGGAAACATCGCCGCCACCAGCGTCCGTCTCTCTCCCGTCCATCAGGGCCGAGTCGGGAATCTGGCCGACCATGTGCAGCCGGATGTGCTGCTGCAGAACGACGGCGTTGGTGAACTTCTTCTGGCAGATGGGACACGAGTGCTGCACCTGGACGGGCGGGTTGTCCCGGTGGACGCCCACGTGCGTCTTCAGGTTTCCTTTGGTGGTGAACGCGCGGCCGCACACTTTGCACTTGAAGGGCCGCTCGCCGGTGTGGATGCGGTAGTGCATCTTCAGGGCGCTCTGGCAGCTGAGGACGCGGCGGCACAGGACGCACTGGTTGGGGTCGGTGATCTTCTTGTCGATGTTCTCCACCAGCTGCTGCAGCTTCGAGGTCTCGGACGTTTGCATAGACTCCAGGAGGTCGAATTTAGTCTCGTCCAGCGGAGAGTTGGGGGCCGAGGTGAGAGCGTTGGCTGCTTCTGTTACCGTGTTGGCTCTGAGTCTGAGGCTGCAGCTCTGGGGCAGGTGCACCCCCTCTGGTTTCAGCACATTGGCTGCTTCTGTCTCACGGTTCGACGGCGCCTGAGACTCTGAAACAGGAGAGAAACGAGCCTCGCCGCCTCCGTGGCTCGGTGACAAAGACACACATTCAGCCCGAGCCGGCGGGAAGGGAGACTTAACGGATGGTGTTACACTCGCGGGGTCATTCGAGCCTCCGATACCGGTCATAGTGGAGGGGGAAAGCGGAAGACCGATGGCCGCCGCCGCCGGCAGAGCTGCTACAACGGGTTTGCTGTCCAGCCACGAGGAGACGGGTTTCTCCGGGGGGAAGGACATGCCGTAGGGAATCCCAGACGTCGTTGGCACGTTGTCGAGATACTCTGGCACCGGGTAGGGGTTCATCTGAACATGAGGGTACTTCTCCTTGTGCCGCTGGAAGTGCACCTTCAAGTTGCCCTTCGTGGAGAAGCGGTTGCCGCAGATGTTGCACTTGAAGGGCCGCTCGCCGGTGTGGGAGCGCAGGTGGATCTGCAGAGCGCTGTCGCTGCCAAACACTTTGGCACAGAAGCGGCATTTATGCTTGAAGAAGGGCTGCTGCTGCTGCTGCTCCTCGGGCTTCGCTTCAAACAAGTGCGACACCACGTTGGGCAGTTTCCCGCCGCTTTTCCTGTGCTTCATCAGCGCCGCCAGAGGGTCAAGTGCATTAGCGGTGGCGGCGATGCTCGCCAAGGGGTTGGGGAAAATGATGCTGCTGCTGCTGGAGGAGGAGGGGGGAGGAGAGGAGCTCTGAGGTAGAAACGGCAAACTGGAGGGGGAGCTGAGGAGGCCGGAGGAGGAGTGGGATCCTGTGTATGGAGGTAACAACGTGGAGACGCCACCGCCACCGCCGCCGCCGTAGCAACCGCCGCCGCCGGAGAGAGTCGGAGGAGCTGAATGTTCTGAGGTACACGAAACGTCTCTGAAGCCGGACGTCGCACATCTCTCGCTCTGAGACGTCGGGACGTTGCTTTGCGTCTTTTCAAGCACCGACGACAACGACGACGACGACGACGACAGAGAAACGGCGGCCTGTCCGTTCACGGCCGAGGGCATCGTCCCAGACAGCGGCAGGATGGGAGGAGGAGGAGGAAGATGATGAGGAGGCGGAGGAGGAGGAGCGGCGAGAAGGCCGACAGCGCCCTGAGACGGGGAGAAGGAGAAAGGGTTCAACGACGGCGCCAGAGACAGAGATCTGGACGCCGCCGTGTTCAAAGCCGCGGCCTGCTGTGTCGTCGGCTGCCGGTTCATGACGGCGACCTGGCTGCAGATCTGCTCGATGAGCTGCAGCTGGTGGACTTGTTGCTGCTGCAGAGCCAGAAGATGCTCCAGGATGACGGGGATCGCCGCCGCCGACGCCACAGCCTTCCCTCCGCCGCCAATGCTGCCAATGCCGCCGCCGCTGATCCCCTGGGAGAACTGGGCCACGGCGACTCTGGTGCTGTGAAGGATCTCCAGCGTCACGTTGGTGCTCGGCATGCTGCTGCTGGTGGTGGCGGTGGGGTTGTTGCCGTTGCCGTTGGCGTATTTGCCCTGAAGCTCCATCATGACCTCATCCGGCTCCATCCGGACGTCCTCTAAATGATCCAGACTGTCGTTCTCTCCCAGATCAAAGCCGCCAACGCCGACGCCGCCAATGATGATGGACTCACAGGCCACGGACGATGATGAGTCGCTGGACGCCACGCTGGGAACCGGAGAGCGTCCCTCACCAGCAGCAGCAGCAGGAGGAGGAAGAAGAGGCTCCTCCTCCTCCTCCTCCTCTTCCTCCTCCTCGCCGCCACCATCATCGTCATCGCCATCGTCGTCGTCCTTAACGATCAGCACCGGGGGGTCGTCGTCCTCGCTGCAGACTTTCCGGTGGCGGCTCAGCTCCGTCCAAGTGAAGAACTCGGCGCAGCATTTGTCACAGACGTGCGTTTCCTCGGTGTTGTTGCAGCTTTCGGTCGTCGTTTCCTCCACGCCATCGCAGCCGCCATCACCGCCGCCGTCGTCCGCCACGCCTAAAGAGGAGGAAAACAGAGGGAAGATTTAAAAACACTATGATTTACTTTACTTTTTACTTTATTTGTTTATTTGGGTGGGACAGTGCACATCAATGTACATATACTGTAAAAACATGTAAATGTGCCGGATTATCCACAAGTTTCCGAACGTCATCTATGGGCAAACCCGGAAGCCGGTTTTGCCGGTTTGGTGGAATTGTACGGTTACGTTTCCATGGTTTTCAGTCGTTCATCGTCATAGTTGCGGTAAACGCATGGATCTATTAACGCTGGCTTTTAACACGGATGTCAATTTGTGTGATATCCACTGTTAAAAGCTGGTGTGATTATCCATGCGTTTTACAGATTTTCATTCATTCATTGAAAAAAATCAAAAAAAAATCCATGCATTTACCGCGACTACTGAAACCATGGAAACGTAAACATAAAATTCCACCGGAAGAGCAAAACCGGCTACGTTTTTGACATTCGGAAAAAGGTGGATAGCAGCAATGCTAATTTCCATCCGGAGTCCCAAAACATAAAAACAGCACAGTGACAGACAAACATAGTATTATAAACAACATAACAATGCAGACAACAAGGACATAACAAACAACTAAAACAAGATGATGATGAATGGTGATGGTGATGAATCCCCTCTCCCTCTTCTCTCTTCTCTCTCTCTGCAAACAGCACATGTTGTGTGGACAAGCATTGTTCAAAAAAAAAAAAAAAAAAACCCCACTGAAGTTCAGATTCCTCAGCGGATCCAAACCAAAGTGTCCAAAGAAAACAAACAAACGTCGAACTGAATCACAGGACGTTTGTTTAAAAAATCATGTAACAGATCATTTGAAGTCAAATAAAACATCTTAGGTTTCTGTCTTTCACCCAAAGAGCAAACAGATACATGGAAAACGTCATTTTTTGACTTTGAGAGTTTATAATAATAATTATAATAATAACGACCACTTTATTTTCCTCTGTTTATATCTGATGATGATAAACTATAAAAAAAAAAGATAAAGTTTTCCCAACTGTTTAAATATTTACAGATGTCCATCTTATTTATACAGGTCTACAGTCTTTCTGTTTGCACACGTTAAACTTTCAATAAAGTTTTTTTTAAGGGTGTTTCCTCTTCAACAATTCAAATAATTTACAACCATTCCATATCCTCCGTCTTACACGTTCTACTTTTACTCTTCAGATATTGTTTCATCTATATTAGTCATGGTTCAACAATGTTTTCAAGCTGTCAGTTTTAAATATATTTGAGCAGACTTTCAATTTCTTCATACTCATCTTCAACAATTCAAGTCATTTCCAACCATTTCATACAACCTCCTTCTTAGTTTTACTCTTCAGATATTGATTGTTTCATCCTTTCAAGATTGATTAAGCAATTTCTTCACTTAATTCAGCATTGTTTCAACAATTTACTGTATTCAGCTCATTCAGCCTCCAGCTTTCAGCATTCACACGCATTTCCTTCAGGAAATGCATTCTCTAGTTTTATTTGACCTCTTAGACACATAATAAACTCTCTAATCAATGCACTGATTTTCTGTTCCTGCATACGTTTCAATAACATGTCTTATTTCGACCAAAAAACTAAAATTTTACTTTCACGACGAGGCGTTCACTGTACCAGGAGAGTGTCGTTAATCTGAGTGTTTCAAAAACATCTTCCAGCTTTCAGCATTCACCCGTATTTCCTTCAGGAAATGCATTCTCTAGTTTTTATTTAATAAACTCTCTAATCAATGCACTGATTTTCTGTTCAATAACGCGTCTTATTTCTAAAATTTTACTTTCACGACGAGGCGTTCACTGCACCAGGAGAGTGTAGTTAATCTGAATTCTTCCACAACGTTGCTGTGTTTTTAATGCAGTAAATCACATCAGTTTTAAAACGTGTTATAAACTTTTACTTTTTACACATCTAATCAATAATCAACTGTATTAATCTTAATGAAATGTGTTTATTTACAACAACCACAGCTGTTTCTGTTAATAATAAAAATAAAAGTAGAATTTTGATTTATTTTTATTTCTGACTTCTAGTTTTAGTCGCCTGTTAATTTTAAAATCTTTGTTATAATTTACACTTTTTACAGTTGTACAGCTGTTCTGTTTTTTGTTTTGTTTTTTTATCTGTAGAATAACGTCGTCTATATTTCGAAGGTTCAGTCTTAGACTTCAGGAATCGTCGCTGCTGCTGCGTCTGTTGTTCAGGCTTCGGCCCATTAGGAAACAGACCGAGGGAGCAGATGGAAAGATCCTGGGAAATCAATAGTAAATCATTGTTTCACAACACACTCGGGCTTCGTCTCGTCTCCCTGAAGAGCAACGGTTAAAAAAAAAAATTTAAAATTTACATTATTATTATTGTTTTAATTTAAAATTTAAGTTTGAATTTGTTTTAAATTAAATATTTTTGTTTGCAAAGTGAAAGTGAAATAATTTAGTTTTGTGTAAAAAATAATTTACAAAAGCGTGATTGTGTGTGTGTGTGTGTGTGTGTATGTGTGGTCTACATATGTGCATGGATGTAAAGCAAGTTGATCATGTGTGTGTGTGTGTGTGTGTGTGTGTCGGTGATGTAATGAGTTGAAGTGAGGCTCTAAATCTAAACTGACGTCTGACACAATAAAAACTGACATGAACGCGTTTGAGCTGCTGCAGAGTCAAACTCTCAGCTCGGAGCTCGGCCTCCGTGTGTGTGTGTGTGTGTGTGTGTGGGTGGGTGGTCCCATGCACCGTCACCACGGCGATTCACCCCCAAAAAAACACAAATCACACACACACACACACACACACACACACACACAGACACAGGAGCCAAAACACTTTGACTTGTTTCATAAAGCTCAGGGAACACGTTTGGTTTGTGCTCGGTGAGATTTACCTCCAAACCAAACACACACAAAGAGAAAGGTTTGATTTAAGGCCGTGTGTGTGTGTGTGTGTGTGTGTGTGTGTGTGTCTGTCTGTCTGTGTGTGTGTTTCCAAACACAATAACACAGATAGGAATTTATTTGAACGTGTCAGCGGGGGTTGGATGGATCCACGCTGTCAGGAGCAGCTAACAGATTTATGTCGGCTGCTCCTGCGGCTCTGACGACGACGACGGAGCTGCACTGTAAAAACTCACCAAACTTACCAAGAATATTTGTCTTATTTCTAGTTAAAATGTCATTTCTAGTCAAAACTAATCTCATTATACTAAAAATAAGACTCATCACATAAAAAGTTGCTTGTTTTTAGACACTTTTTACTTTTTTCACGCATATTTTCACTTTAAATAAGTAGAAAAATCTGATAGTGGAGCAAGTTTTTCTTTCTTATTACAAGCACAAAAAACTTGCTTTCACTGGCAAATTTTTCTACTTATTTCAAGTTAAAATTTGTTTGAAAAAAGTGAAAATTATCTCAAAACAAGTGAATTTTTAGGTGATGAGTCTTATTTTAAGAGAAAAGAGATTAGTTTTGACTAGAAATGAGACATTTTGACAAGAAATAAGACAAATATTCTTGGAAAGATTTTGAGTTTTTACAGTGTGGCTGCAGAGCAAACACACACACACACTCACACTCTCTCACTCACACACACACAGAGAGAAAGAGAGAGAGAGAGGCCGTGGCAGTGGCGTCTCTCTCCGCCGTGACCCCCAGAGGTCACCGGGTCACATGTACTAATTGTATTATGATCCAGACGTGGAGCACTTGCCCCCTCGCCGGGGTTAAGTCAATCAAAGCCCCCCCATCCTCTCCCCACCCCCCCACTTGAACACACCACCACCCGGCCTCCTCTTCCTCCTCCTCCTCCTCCTCCTCCTCCTC
Organism: Trachurus japonicus; assembly: GCF_045865225.1. Classification (NCBI taxonomy): domain Eukaryota; kingdom Metazoa; phylum Chordata; class Actinopteri; order Carangiformes; family Carangidae; genus Trachurus; species Trachurus japonicus. The sequence continues at coordinate 4,015,951 of NC_140917.1, read as the reverse complement.
CTCCTCTCCACTTCAGCACCTTTTCACAGCCACAGATAATCAAATATTAACATGAACGACGACAGAGGAAGAGCTGCTGCTGTGACGGAGTTTCAAATTAAAGCGTCTCACAGGCCTCAGAATAAAAAAAATTCATATAAAGTCAACATGAACTCGTCGTTGCCAAGTTATATATTTAAACAACTAAATTGTATATATGCTTTTACTGTAAAAAAGCTCTAAAAGAACATTATTTAAAAATGAACTTCCATTAATCATGATTACGTACTTGTAATATAAATATATGCGTTATTGCAGAAGTATAGACAGTGGATGGGTGTCATTATATTATGGAAACCTGGTTGGAGCTGTCTGGTCTTGTTATTTTGTCGTTGTGTCATGTATTGAATGTACGTATGTGTTATTGGGGTATACTTGTGTATTGTTTTGTCTACATTGTCTGTATGTATTAGTTTGTGTTGTTTTATGTCTATGTCTATATTGTGTCCAGTGTGAATGTGTATTCTTTTACTGTCTCCATGTTTTGGACCCCAGGAAGAATAGCAGATGCTCATGGGGATAAAACATTAAACATTAATATAAATAAACGCAAAGATGTGAAATAAATGCATCATGTTACATTCATTTAGTCTCTGTAAAACTGAATCTTCTTCTTTTTTCTTGTTTTTTTTTTCCGCACGCGCGACTAAACTCTGTTTAAAAAGCAGAGAGTTTTCAGGAGAGCGATCCGTCAGGTCAACGCTCGGTTTCTCTGTCGCAGCTCGTCTGTTACAGCTGATTAAAAAAGGTTCGAATAACAGTAACAGGCGGGAGAAAAAGCAAAGTGTTTAATTAAATATTAAAATATTGGAACGTGAAGTGTGTGTGTGTGTGTGTGTGTGTGAGGCTGCTGGTATTTCATGACAGCAAACCTGGAAACGTGATTGAATGATGAGATCTGGTTACAAATAATATGTGATAATTATTATTATTAATAATAATAATTCAATACACTGCTGCTAAATAACTGTGAGACAGTGGGAATTTGAATCTTCATCACTCTGTCTTTTTTTCTATATTATTTGCACTGGTTAGCTATTATTATGGGCTGTATCAAATAGTCAGTGTACAGGCCTCATACACACATATTAGAATAAACTAATCATTAAAGCTTAATATAATTAAATATAGGCTTTAACATCCCATAGTTTTTTTCTGTTGAGGCCTCTTTGATCAGTGTTTCTCATTAAAATTCAGTTTATTTAAATAGTTGTCATGGAAACGTGCTGTCCCCCCCTCCCCTCCCTCCCCCACCCCAAAACACACACACATACACACAACAGCCTCGAACCTGATGATGTGAGGAAATAAATGTTAAATTGGTCATCAACAGGCCGGAAACTAAAGTAAAACAAAACTTTTATTTTAGTGAATTATTGTTTGTTTAAAGTGTCGAGTTGTTAAATTTGATATGAAATATGATAAAATAAGAGCTGATAAATCCACTTTCAGCGTCCAGGACAAACTCTTTTTTGCTTTTCTTTTCTTTTCTTTTTTGCTTTTATTCTGAAAAGTTTCGTCTCGATTCAGTTTAAAGAAGTTTTTAGTTTAGTTTAACTAAGTCCTAACTAACTAACTAACTAACTAAGTCCAGTTGCTTTCGATTTAACCTCCTTTGAAATACTATGACCTGGACAAATGAGACTATGCACCGGCTTAGTTTAGTTTAGTTTAGTTTAGTTTAGTTTAGTTTTATCGATGTTAGAATATAAAAGTGAAACTAACTAATAGTGAACTAGTTAAAGTGTGTGAAGCTGCTGACTCCACAGTTTTAAAACCTTCAGTCCTCGTCTCTTCTCTCCAGTTCAGTGTGAAACTCTCTTAACTCTGACTTCTTGTTCTAGTTGTGAGTGTGTGGATCTCTCCGTCTCCTACCCTTGTTCCTCCTCCTCCCGCTGCCCTGGTTCCCGGGCTGCGCTGCTCCGTCCTCGGCTCGGAGCTGCTGCGGCTTGGCCTGTTTGCGCCGGGACATGTTGCTCCTTCTCCCCGGCTTGGACCATCCACCATGGGAGTCTTCCTCCTTCCTTCTTCCTCCTCCTTCCTCCTTCCTCCTCCTGACTGGGTCAAACAGGCGCCGGACGGAGGCTGAGGCTGCTGCTGCTGCTGCTGCTGCTGAGGAGGAGGATGATGGTGAAGCCCACGGCGTGCAGATTGCGCATGTCAGTGTAATTATGATGGAGAGGTGGGGGGGTTTTAGGAGAAAAAAAAAAGAAAAAAGGAGAAAAAAAACGCGCTTTACGACTCTCGCTGCCCTTCGCGGGGTGATTGGCTGCGCTCCAGAGTGTCACCTCGAAATGAAATGAGGGGCAGGAGGGAGGGAAGGGAGGAAAGGAGGGAAGGGGGGGTAATAATAATTAGTTCACTTCCTGTCCGGAGGCTCCGACATGGTCCGGTTCGGTCCAACCCGGATAGATGGATGGATGGATGGATGGATGAAACACTCTCTCTCTCTCTCTCTCTCTCTCTCTGTTTCAGCTCTTCTCCCTCCACATGAGGCTCAGTGAATGTTGAGTGAAACTACGTAAAGTCCAAAGAGTCTCCTCCACGTTAGTTAATATTAAATCTGACGTAAAAACAGAAAAAAGAAAAAGAAAAGAAAAGAAAAGAAAAAAAACTCCGCACAGTTCTGGTGAAATTCGTGCGTAAAGTTCAAACTTTGTGCGTAAAAAGACGCGCCGCGGAGACGTTGATGAAGCTCCGACACCGAGACTGACACCGAGCGAGGTTTTGTCCGACAGACTCTCTCTCTCTCTCTCTCTCTCTCTCTCTCTCTCTCTCTCTCTCTCTCCGCCTCCTCCTCCTCCTCGCGCTCCATCAGCCGGTGTCCCTGCCCCGGATAGGCTGCTGCCAGGAGACCGCGGCGGGAGGTGTCGGAGCTCGAGCCTCGATCGGCCGGTAACGGAACGAAACGGAACAGGAACGAAACGACCTCCCACAACCTGAGACACGACCCAGAGGAGGAGAAGAAGGAGGAGAAGAAACAAACACCTGGAGAGGACTGACTCCATCTTTGTAGTTTTTACTCAGGTGAGATGTTTGATTGACACCTGGGACCATTGACACCACTTCAGTTCCACATGTTCAACTTTTTATAAAGTCCAACTCATCAAAACATGCTCATCTATTGGATTTATATATTTATATTATCATCTTTATTTATTAATTTACTTTTACTTTTTTTCTGCAGCTTTTTGACACTTTGACACTTTTTTACACCACTGATCTTCTGTCTTTGCAAAAGTTTATATTTATTTATACCGTTTTTATTTATACAGTTTGCACATATTAGTGAATTAATAATGAATTAATACACACTGTGCAATATTTTCCAACATTGTACATATATATTCTTCTTTTTAAGTAATTATGGTACAAAACAGTCTACCGGTATGTTTGTCTAATATACAGGTGGAGTGGGGTCTTTAAAAAAAAAAAAAGTATTCTTTTGCTTGTTGTTTCCTTCTTGCTGGAACGAGTGAATTTCCCACCAGTGGGATCAATATAAAGTCTCTTATTGTCTTTCTCTTATTTATTTTTGCACTCGGCCACCTGATACGAGAAAGTTCCTGATGTGAAATAACTTTTTACTACTTTATTTATTTACGTTTTAAATATATGATATCAATAATAATCGGTTTTGTTGTCATTATTTCATCTTTACCTTTTCCTCCTCTAAGCTCCTTCAGACGGATGTAGCCTCTGAACCGCCACCGTCTCCTTGACCTTTGACCTTTGACCTCAGTGGAGGTGGAGGTGGAGGTGGGCGTGGTCTGAGCGTCCATGTTTTAAAAACGTGACGTTTCCTGTTTCCCACATCAACGTCCAAATGAAACTTCACAAACGACGAGACACGAGAACATTCGTCTAACTTAAAAAATCCTGAACTCAATAGGAAGTCGTTCGGTTTAGGACATAAAGAAAACACACATATAGATAGATAGATAGATAGATAGATAGATTTTTTTTAAGAACAGCATAAAACAGCATAAAAACAAAAGAAAAACACAGTTAAAAGCAGGAGCAAAGAGTAAAAGAAAAGAAAATAGATCAAGTTTAAAGTTATTAAAAAGAGAAATGTTTTTAACCTGGATTTAAAAGTGCTTTCAGTTGGGGCTGATCTCAGTTCTGCTGGTAGTTTGTTCCACTTGTGAGCAGCATAACAGCTAAATGCTGCTTCACCATGTCTGGTCTGAACTCTGAGCTCCACTATCTGACCTGAGTCAGTAGATCTCAGAGCTCTACTGGGTTTATACTCTACTAACATGTCAGATTTTCACTTGAAATAAGTAGAAAAATCTGATAGTGGAGCAAGTTTTTCTTTCTTATTACAAGCACAAAAAACCTGCTTTCACTGGCAGATTTTTCTACTTATTTCAAGTGAAAATACGTTTGAAACAAATGAAAATGATCTCAAAACAAGTTCATTTGTAGGTGATGAGTCTTATTTTAAGTGGAAAGAGTTTAGTTTTGACTAGAAATGAGAAATTTTGACAAGAAATACGACAAATATTTAGAGTTTTTGCAGTGCAGTCTGTTTCCTCTGCTGTTGGACGCTGCAGCGGAGGAAAAACAGAATCAGCTGCTGATAATTGCAGGTGCTACAACGGCCTGGGTATTGATCCACGTGTCCCAACCCCCCCCCCCCTGCTGTGTGGAGATAAGCCCCCTCCCCTCCCTGAATATCAGACCCCCCCCCCTCTCTCTCTCTTATGATGGAGCGAGTGCAGCAGCTTATCAGGAAACTCAACCTCCTTGATTCACTATCGATTCTTTTGTAACAACAGGATCAGACGAGCAGCGACCACTTGACCATGATCTCCTCCAGACCCCCCCTCAACCCCCCCTCAGCACCCCCTACACACACACACACACACACACACACACACACACACACACACACACTCCTCACCCCTCTGCACTGACTCCATGTTAAAGTGACTCTGAAATAAATCAGATTCAATAATCAATTATCCTAAATGTTTGTTTGGTCAAAGTGTTGCAGAAGATAACACTGGTAATTTTAAGAATAAAAGACCCACAGGTAACATATAATATACATATATAATAGCCTATACATAAATAATGCAGTTTTTTAAAATGTATTATCAGCTACATGTGTTACGTATTTTAATCTGCTGAGTTAACAATTCCTGGATGAAGCTTTTTATAGTTGAGACGTGTTGTTGTGTCTTTTTAATAACTTAAATGACTTATTTTTATAGAAGTGCAATAAAACACAGGCACAGATGTGAAGAGAGAGATTAAAAAAAAAAAAAAGACTTTATTTTAATTTTATTTGTTTTATTTTATTATCTAATTGTGTCACTGGAACCAAGAATTGGAAAATTAGTTGCATGTTTTTTTAATGATGATTCAAAAATATATCTATAGAGTCAACAAAGAGGGACACCAAGATTTCAAAATAAAAGCTCAGGTAGCTAATAGGTGAACATTAATCCTGGAAAAGTGTTTTTTTAATTTGGTGATGAGAGTTTATGCTGATTACTGTCTCTACTGTTGGTCGTTATCATTATTATTTCAACAATAGGCTAATAATACATTTCATTTGGGATGCACTTTATTTTTTAACCAAATCTCAGTGCTACATAGATATATAAGAAAAACAAGACAAAAACTATGATATATATATATACACACACATTAATTAATAAATTAATGTTTAGTGACAAAGATAATAAACCAAAGGTGTGTATTTCCAACTTCTCTAACTCATGTTAAAGTTCATATGAATATTCACATTATTTTCACTGGGTCTTTTATTTTGTAAGGTTCAGTGAAAAGTGAAAAGTGACTCTGACTCCTGAAGACTCCGAGGAGTGGAGCGTCGTCCTGTCAGCTCAGGAATGTGAGGCCTCAGATGAAGATATGATGAGTTAATGAGTCGGACCGAAGACCAGTTCTTACTCTGAGAGACAGAGGAAGATGAACAGAAGATTTACAGCTTTTACACTGTGATGAAATTCACTGATACAGGATGAAAATGAGGGTTTGTCAACATTTCTCCTTGAATGTGATGTTGTTAATCTGGGAAATCGACACGTTTTAATAAACAATAAATGTTTAAATTCTTCTTACAGTGAATTCTTATTATCAAACTAACTCCTCTTCATCATGAACTCATTTTAAAACTGTTCAAAATATATTTTATTATTGTGAACAACTATACCTCCGACCTACACAACATGTTTGTGTAATTTTAGGGTGAACTGGCCCTTTAAGTTTTAGGTTTATTAACATAAACCATAGTGAAAACGTCTTTACCACAGATGAAATCCATCATCTCAGAACCAACTCCACTTCACATATGAGGTTAAATAAGCCACAAGAAAATAGAAATATAGAAAATAGAAATGATGATGATGAAATGATTTAACATTTGTTTTCTGTTTGTTACTTTATTGGTTGTTCTTTTTTTTTTAATTCTCAGTCATTATCATGAAGTTTTTATGTCATAGAGCTGAGGAAAAATCAATATATATAGTATAAATAGTATAACCTGGGCGTGTCTAAGGGGTTTTATGTTTTTAAACCTGTTTTTAAACAGTGTATGTGTATTTATCTATTCATTCATTCAAATATGTGAAGGCACTTGAGTCCAAGACAGATTTCCCCACAGGGACAATAAAAATATATTCTATTCTATTCTAGTATCGCGGTACTTTGTGAGGCAATATTGTACCGGTACACAGGCGCCAAGAACTGATCATTTATAATGTAAATTAGGCTACAAATAAGAATTGAAGTTTTCTACAAGAAGAACTGTGCGTGACTGGAAATCACATTTTGCACAAATACTGCAGAAATAACTTTTGTGACATAGATTTCAAATATTGTAATAAATCACAAGTCATCATTATTTTCAGGATATGTTGCAATATCTTTAAAATCGCAATAGGCTATAATGTTGTATCATGGTTTTGAAGTATTGTGATAACATCGTGTCATGGGGATTCACTCCTCTTCTGTGTTGGTTTCACTTTAATTAGATGAAACAATGATTCATGTTTTCTAGGATCTGACAGATTAACTGATAAATGAATGAACTCAACAGTGAATAAACTGGACTTCAGTGTTTCAGCTCCAACTCACCTCTGATTTACTCCTCAGTGAAAACGACTGCATCATAACGTTGCTGCAGTCGGACGTCTCTCTCTCTCTCTCTCTGGGGGGTCTAGAGGATCCGATCTGAAAGAATTACACTCACTCAGCCTCTGTTTCCTCATATAATCACACAAAGGGATTTTTTTTTTACTTGAAAATGATCATAAATCACAGGCCGGATCAATACGTCCGGCCCGGGCTGCACCGGCCTGATAACACGATCAATACTGGGTATTTGGATTTTAATTAATACACGACAGCGGCCTGAGCCCTGAAACGCTGAAATACGACCTCCAGACCTGTGAAATACGCCCCCGATATCTGCTGCAGCTCCTCGGCTGTCGAGCTCATCTGGTAACTGGAGGTGGAGGAGGGGGTGGTGGGGGGGGGCACATCTGGACACATGTGGACCAGAGGAAGGAACCTGGTTCAAGGTGTTTCTGCTCCATCTGGTTGGTTCTGGTTTCACACACCAAAGAACTGTTCACATTCATCCTGTTTCCACCTGGCGTTAACATGTGTTTTCAGTAATCAGATTACAATCAGATAGAGCTGGACCACATGAAAGTACTCTACAGGAGGAAACGCACCCGAGACACACTGAGGACGGATTGTGATCCGATCGGCCAAAGCACCTCCGGAGGTGCATGGAGGTTAACATAGGCTAACATGTGGAGGGGTCATCCCTATGTTCCCTGGGTCCTACAGTATGTTCCCCACTTTGTATGGGACCGGGGAACATACCCTTTTTTTTTTAGAAAAGGGTATGTTCCCCACCTTTTCCCAAAAGGACCTGGGGAATATGCAATTTTTGGTCCCATACTGTAACTGGAAGTGAAGTTGTGACTTTGCAGATTTTTGCCTATTTTTGAGTGAGAAGTTGAGTTGTGACTTTGAGTGAGAAGTGGAATCGTCCCATTGGTTGGGTTTAGGCAATGAAGAAAGGAGTTGGTTAAGTTTAGTAAAAAGACCAGTGCTGTGTCTCAAATCGCACACTTCTCTCAGTGCACTGCTTTACAGTACACCGTCTCAAATCAAACACTGCTGCTGCACACTGACCGGAAATGACTCGACAGCTGCTTCTTCTATTTTTTAAATTCTGATTGCAACCATAGCAACCGGCCGTTGGAGCCCTATCGCCGACACTTGACAGCGCTTTTTGCCGATCTACCGAGCTATTAAGTTGTGTTTTATTGTGTTAGTGTTGTTGTTGTGCTGTTATTAGTGTTTTTTAAAGACATTTACGCCGGTGTCAGCTCCGTCGCTGCTCAAAGCAACCGCTGCCGTTTGAAAAGTAGTGACGTGCTTCCGCTACGTCACCAAGATGGCGGCCGTTAAGTGTGGAAAGTGTCCATCGATCCACACTCAATTTTCTGGCCGTTTGAGTGCGCCAATTGAGTGCGCATAGCGCACTACATTTTCGCGCACTGCTCAGTGTGAACGCACTTATGCACTCAAAATATTAAGTGTAAGTGCACAAGTGCGCGATTTGGGACACACCATAGGTAGAGGCTAGACAGGCCAGATAAGTAGAGAGAGTCCATCAACCAGCAACGGTGGGGAACATAGGACCCTTTTTCAGAAAAAGGGCCCTATGTTCCCCAGTAGCCTATGTATTGCGACCGGGGAACATAGGACCCTTTTTGGGAAAAACAGGGAACATAGGACCCGGGGAACATAGACGCTCCCCATGTGGAGGCTATACATGTGTACGCCAATGTGTAGAGGCTAACGTGGAGGCTAACGTGTGTACGTCAATGTGTAGAAGCTACGTGTAGAGGTTAACATAGGCTAACATGTGGAGGCTAATGTGTGTATGCCAATGTGTAGAAGCTAATGTGTAGCCTAGAGGCTAATGTGTAGAGGCTAACGTGTAGAGGTTAACATAGGCTAACGTGTGGAGGCCAATGTAGGCTTACCACCGCTACTTCCTGGTAAAGGTACGAAAGTCCAAAGCATTGAAGAAAAAAGCTTTAACACTGCAAAAGTCTGAACCGCAGTTTAGCTTGTTCCGGGTCTGAGACCGTCTCTTTTGATCCGGACCAAATTTGGGGTCTTGGGTCCAGGGAACTTTCACAGGATCAAACAGAAAAGTCCGATAGATCCTCCGAGGACCACAAATATCCGTAGAAAGATTACTACCGAATCATGATATTTTTGTGGTTCTGCCAAATACCAAATCCACAGAGAAAATATTTGTCTGTTGCAGCTGTTTGTTAGCATCAAGCCAGCGGACCTAGCTATATTTAGTTTGTGGTAATGACAGTGATGCTGTGATATGCTGAGAGTGATTTGAATGTTGTTGTTCAGGGATGGTAGAAGAACATCGTTCATGAACCGTATCCCGTTGGTGGTGTCATTACGTCGGGTTCGGTTCGGTTGATGTTGTAAGGTTCAGCAGAAACCGAACACCATCAAAAAGACCAAAATTCATCCGAATCCAAAACTGAAGTAGGCCTAAATCACTAAAGATTAGGCTACTGCCAATCCATTGTAGCCTAATGTTGATTTATTTATTTCTAAAAGTTGCGCTGCAAAAACTCAAAATCTTTCCAAGAATATTTGTCTTATTTCTAGTCAAAATGTCTCATTTCTAGTCGAAGCAAATCTCATTCTACTTAAAATAAGACTCATCACATAAAAAGCAGCTTGTTTTTAGACACTTTTTAGGCTACTTCTTTCAAGCAGATTTTCACTTGGAATAAGTAGAAAAATCTGATAGTGGAGCAAGTTTTTCTTTCTTATTACAAGCACAAAAAAATTACTTTCACTGGCAGATTTTTCTATTTATTTCAAGTGAAAATTAGTTTGAAACAAATGAAAATGATCTAAAAACAAGTTCATTGTTAGGTGATGAGTCTTATTTTGAGTGAAAAGAGTTTAGTTTTGACTAGAAATGAGGCAAATATTCTTGGTAAGATGTTGAATTTTTGCAGTGTGATTTGCCGCTAATATCAGTGGAAAAAATCAGAGACGTCGGCTTCAACATCTGGGGACAATGAACGTCTATGAAAATATATAATGACAATTCATCCAACAGTCCAGAACAGAAACCACTGACATCAGAGACCAGAGACCCTGGACCCCTCACCCTCCTCCCTGTTAATATCCAGATCCTTCAGTCATGAGTTCCTGCAGCTGATTGGAAGCTGCTTCTTCTTCTTCATCTTCTTCATCTTCTTCATCCGAACACAAAGCAGCGGTGGAGAAAGAGTCGAGGGAATCAGACGTGGACAAAAGGACGGTGATGGACAGGAGACAGGAGACCGAGACCGAGGGCTGAGTGGCCGCGGGAAATTACTGATCGCCGCTTTAATTCACTACACACCCAACTTGTCCTGGTGCCCCCCCCCCCCTAACCCCCCCCCCACACACACACACACACACACACACACCTTTATCTAACACTGTGTTTCTGTATTGATTTTCTCCTCTTTATCTGCGGGGCTGGATAAGAGGACGGAGCAGCAGCAGCTGCACTGAATGGAGAACTTTCCTGAAGATTGCTGCTATTCTCCGGCTTATTGCCTCCTGTCCTTCATGGTCTCACATGACGACGGCCCGAGTGTCAGCGTCGTCGAGGAGGAGGAGGAGGAGGAGGAGGAGGAGGAGGAGGATGGTGATGATGATGAAGGAGTAGTATAGGATATAAATACAAAAAAAAAAGAGGAAGGAAGGGTTGAATTGAAGCTGAGGTGGAAAAAAGAAATGAACGAAAATCAAATATGTTTGGAATAAAACAGGACAAGAGTGAATGTTTCCTGCAGCTGAGACGGGATGAGAGTGGATACTTCCTGGAGGAGAAGAGGAGGAGGAGGAAGAGGAGGAAGATGGAGAGGGAGAGAAGGAGAAGAAGGAAGAAGAGAAAGGAGGAGGAAGAAGACGAAGAGAAGGAGGAAGAAGAGAAGAAGGAGGAAGAGGAGGACGAAAAGGGAGAAGAGGAGGAGGAAGAGAAGGAGGTGGAAGGAAAAAGAGGAGGAGGAAGAAAAAGAAAAAGGAGGAGGAGGAAGAGAGGAGGAGGAGAAGGAAGAGGAGATGGAGAAAGAAGAGAAGGAGGGAGAAGAGGAGGAAGAGAGAAGAGGAGGAGGAAGAGAAGGAGGTGGAAGGAAAAAGAGGAGGAAGAAAAAGAAAACGGAGGAGGAGGAAGAGAGGAGGAGGAGAAGGAAGAGGAGATGGAGAAAGAAGAGAAGGAGGGAGAAGAGGAGGAAGAGAGAAGAGGAGGAGGAAGAGAAGGAGGTGGAAGGAAAAAGAGGAGGAGGAAGAAAAAGAAAAAGGAGGAGGAGGAAGAGAGGAGGAGGAGAAGGAAGAAGGGAGAGGAGATGGAGAAAGAAGAGAAGGAGGGAGGAGGAGGTGGAAGAAGAGGAAGAGGAGGATGAAGAGGAAGAGAAGGAAGAAGGGAGAGGAGATGGAGAAAGAAGAGAAGGAGGGAGAAGAGGGGGAAGAGAGAAGAGGAGGAGGAAGAGAAGGAGGTGGAATAAAAAAAGGAGGAGGAAGAAAAAGGAGGAGGAGGAAGAAGAAGAAGAGGAAAAGAAGAGGAGGAAGAGAAAGTGGGAAAGTAAAAGGAGGAGGTGGAAGAGGAGGATGGAGAGGAAGAGAAGGAGGAAGAAGAGATAAGGGAGAGGAGGAGAAGAAGAAGGAAGAGGCGGAGGAGGACGAAGAGGGAGAGGAGAAGGAGGAGGAAGAAAAAGAAAAAGGAGGATGAGGAAGAAGAAGAGGAGGAAAAGGGAGGAGGAGAAAGAAGAACAGAGGGAGGAGGAAGAAGAAGAAGAGGAGGAAAAAGAGGAGGAGGAGGAGGAAGAACGCTGCTGTCTTCTGGTGGTGGTGACGACGTGTTTGGGACTGTGTTGACAGGCCTGTTCCCGTGACGACGGGCCAACAAAGAGGAAAAGATCGGCTCTCGCAAACTCGCGTGACAATTAGAGCAATAGGAGCAATAAAACAGTTAATTAGAAGCTCTGAGCTCGTTACGGCTCCACTCCTGGAAGTAGACCAGACCCCACAGGAGCAGGCTACTTACTGGGGATAAAGGGATAGTTCAACATTTTTGGCAAATTGGCCCATTGCCATAATCCCTATAGTCATAGCAGTAGGTTCGTTTCCTTTAATTTAAAACTATTTTTAGAAGGCGGAGCAGAGCCGCGAGCTGCTCAGAGCTACGCTACGGAGGCTCATTATGGGATTTCTTGGTTTCCCTCATCAAAGTCATCAAATACACAATCCAACAACTCCACAACGCTCTGGTGGACAAGTTGTGAGCTGCACATTCACCACGCTATGAGATAATACAACATTACCACACAGAGTTGTTTTAGAGGGAAATTCATGTAAAACCAGCTGATGCGCGTTGCCTTCAGGGACAGTTTTTCATCAAGCAGTCTCTGCATTTCCCTCTAAAACAACTCTGTCTCGGATCAGACTGTTGTTTTGATGCTTCAGCTCTAAAACTTTATTCAGTCCCCGTTGTTGTCACTTGATTTGATTTTAAATATTTCCTCAGTGAAAGTGAAAACTAAAGTGAAACCAACTTTGTCTTTTCACAACTTTGATCAGGAAAATAAATCAAACTGAACTAAAGCTGATTCATTTACATCATCAAACCAAAAACTCTGCTTTATTTTATCTGTAAATCATCATCATCATATTTGTATGTGCTATGTTGCTGCTGGTCTACAGTTTAAATAACAAAACATCACCGAAAGCCAGAAAGTCAATATGTATTATTTATTACTGAACATTACGACGGCGTATTAGGGCCACATTGAGAAAAAAAACAAAACACAAACTTCGAGAATAAAGTCATAAATTTACGAGAATAAAGCCGTAAATTTACGACTTTATTCTTTTTATTTGTCAATGCGGTCCTAATACGCCGTTGTAGAATATAACAGACTTGTTATAATAATATATATTACAGACTGTCTCTTCCATGAGAATTTTTTTTTAACAATTCATGAAAATCATGAAAAATAGCCTACTAAGAGAAAATGTAAAAATATCTTAAATATATGTGGGAAAAAAAACAAAAATGAAGTGATCCATCGCCTCCGTTTTTACTTTTTTACCTGATGAACATTTAATAGAATAAAAATCAACTTTAATCAGATTAAAAACAGAATAGAAGAGTAGACGATGAGCATCATATATTATAATAATAATGATAAGAATAAACAATGCATCAGATGCTTTAATATAAAAATACCAAAAGAAGAAGTGATTTACTGAAACCTTTATGTTCCAGCTGCACACGGAGAAACATGGCCGTCTCCGCCGTCGCCTGTTTTAGTCGAGCTCCGAGTCTCCGTCGTTAAAGTTCAAACTCACAAAGATCCTGCAAACAAATAAAGGTGTCGTCCTCCTCTTCGTCTTCTTCTTCTTCTCCCTTTGAGTGGAGCTGTAAAAATAAAATAAAAAACTCTAGAAGAAAAACAGAGAGAGAAGCAGAAAAAAGAGAAAGAAAGGCCCAGACTGGTTTTATGTGGATGTGGACTGAGACTGAGAGAATGATGGTCTCCATCTGTGTAAACCCGCTGCTACAGGGACTTCCTGTGACTCACAGTCTGCAGCCGCAAGCAAGACCTGATATTCATCACGCAGGATGGCACAGCACATTCCCAACAGCACGTTCCCAACAGCACATTCCCAACAGCACATTCCCAACAGCACGTTCCCAGGGCTTCAGTCGGCCCAACGCCACCAACGCCACCACCGTTCACTGCTCCAGAGACCTGCAGAGAGAGACCGGACCAGGACGACCAGGACCTGGGTTCAGGTAAGACCTTCATTTCATAACCTTTATTTAAACTCTGAGATATATTGAGGAGTAACCTCATTTACAATACTGTATAGCCGAGATGAAACACAAAACATATAAGAACAGAACAGAAGACAAAGACATTTGAAACATACAAAAGAATAACAGAATACCAGAAGTCAAAGGTGACTAGGATAAATTGAAACATACTGTAGTTAAAAGCAGGAGCAGTTAGAGGTAAAATAAGATGTAGTTCTGGTTTTAAATTGTCCCATTGATAAAAGTGAGGTAAGTTTCAGATGATTCTGCAGAGTGTTCCAGGTTGTAGGTGCAACAGTAAGAGAAGCTGGTCTTTCCAAGTTGGGTGTTAACAGAAGGAACCTGCAGTGTGAGACAGTGAGACCTGCATTAAAAGATACTAGTGAGTTAATATAAGATGGGAAGAGACCAGTCAGAGCTTTAAAAATAAATAAAATCAAGTGTCAATCAGGCCTGGTAGATAGTGAGGGCCATCCAACTTTGTAATACAGGTCACAGTGATGAGTGTTGTAGCTGTCGCCTGTAATAAACCTCAGGGCTGAGTGATAAACGGTGTCAAGTGGAGGTTTTCTCACCTGACGACTCTTCAGTTCTGTCTCCTACTGATTATTGATCAGTTTAGTTTGACTGGTTGATCTGGGAACAACATGAAGCATGGAGATGAAGGATGTAAACAGAGAGACCAGGACCAGAGAGAGACCATGGACCTGGTTTTACTTCAGACGTGACAAGGATGTTCATTCACCCTCGTTTGTTAATCTGCAACGTTTCAGCCTCTGTTCGTTTCGTTCATATCAAACTAATATTTAACAGAATGAATCCGTGTCACTGAGGCTGAGAGCTTCGATCAGGTTTTACGAGCCGGATAATCAATCGATCGATCGGTTTTGGAGCTTTCAAACAGTCAAAATCAGAAAAGAATCTGAATCTAGATGTGAATTCACCCAGGGTCAGAAAAAATGTTTGATCCTCAGTGTTTCAGTCTCGGTAAGATCATTGATCTGGTTCACTACATTTTACAGGTTTCTAATTAATCGATCATTTCTGCACAACATGAAACAAGGAGAAGCTGAGTTTAGGGTGAAATCGATGTAAACTTTTTTTGACTCGATGTAAAAGTTTAATCAGCTTCTGTTCGTCACTTTCATCACAGCTGAAGCATAAAACCTTTAGTGTTACAGGTCGAACAGTAAAAGCTGTAGTTCCCATTTTATTATTGATCATTCCTGAAGTTTCCACACAGCAGCAGCAACAACATGAGCAGGACTCAGGAGTCCGAGTTCAGACTTCACGTCTCTCTGAACGTAGAACAACAGAACTGTGTTATTGAAACGCTAAATACTGTTATTTTTTTTACTGAATGTACAGAAAAATCTAAAAAAAAAAAGAAAAGAAAAAGAAAAGCACCTGAAGGCATCACGGCCCCCAGAGTTCAGAACCAAAAGATTTACAGTCGCGTCTTTTTCAGAAGTTTCCATCCAAGTCTGTAGAAACACGCTAAAAACACGCTGAGGAAGAGGAGGAAGAGGAGGCAGCGACATCATCCTCATCCTCCTGGACTCGGTTTTGTCAAAACTTCAGATGTTTAATTGTTTCTTGTTGCGTTTCTGCATCTTTTCCACATCTGTAACTTCCAGGCAGTGAACGCATCATCTCATCATCACGTGGCGTTTAAAGGGATACGCCAACATTTTTTTTTTTACGTGTCTTGCCTCACTCCTGAGTCCATGACCAGCAGATAGACACCATCCTTTCGACTGTGCGTGCAGTAACAAGGGAGATAGAGCCGTATCGCCCGTAATTAGCTTAGCTCAAACACTGGAAGTGTATGGGTAGTGTTAGCCTGCCTCCACCTGAAGTCATCAGAGAAACTCTTCAGCAACTCTAAACGGAAACCGGCGGGCCGATCTTCATCTCAGAGCTGACAAAACTCTCCGGTAAGGCATCTTGAGCGGTCAAATGCCGCTAACGGGACGAGATCGGTCAAAACGGAGGGTTCAAGCAAAGACGGTTTATTTTGGTTCAAGCTAGCTACATCGAGGGTAGGTTAGCTTCCTATTTCAAAGTAAAAGCACAAATTCTATCGTCATGGTTTTCTGTATGTAAAGGGAAACGGGTGTTTTATTTTGTGAAAGTAACCGGAAGTGCGTTGGTCACAACGGCTAGCTTGAGTAGCACCGAATTCATCCAAACAATATTGTAAACAGCTGGTATTTAGACAAATGAACGACACACTGCTGATCTAAACGGCTACTTTCTCGCCTAAACATGTTTGAAATGTTGATAAAGTGATATATTTACAGAGTTTAGAGCTAAAATGAAATCAGCTTCTGACTGCTGATTTCAGCTCGGGTAGGAGGCAGGCTAACACTACCCATACACTTCCAGTGTTTGAGCTAAGCTAATTACAGGCGATACGGCTCTATCTCCATGGTTACTGCACGCACAGTCGAAAGGATGGTGTCTATCTGCTGGTCATGGACTCGGGAGTGAGACAAGACACAAAAAAAATAAAAATGTTGGCGTATCCCTTTAAGGCCTGCAGTAAAAAGCAGCAGCAGGTTTTTACGCTCGATGGCAGAGTGTTGGTTTATGTGATGAAGCTGCAGCTACAGGTCACATGGTTCTCAGCCGTGTGAGGGGCCATGGGTCGTTTCTGCAGGACGATCAACAGGAGGGGTGGGGGGGAGCGAGGGGGGGGGGGGGTGGACAGGGGCTGTCGTCACGGAGATGTTTGTGTTAATGTCTGAGGAGCTGAGACGTTTAAAGACACAGACGAGTCGACGAGAGACAAAGAAGAAGATGAAGAAAAGAGTTCATGAGTGTGTGTGACCTCGTTTAAACCCTGAGTGTGTGTGTGTGTGTGTGTGGGTGTGTGTGTGTGTGTGTGTGTGTACCTGCCTACGCAACCACAACACAACAACACACTCACATAAAACGGCAGCGTGTGCGTCAAACAGAGAAGAAGGAGGAGGAGGAGAAAAACAAATGTCATGATGCAAACAGTAAAAAGGTCCAATCTGCTTCACAGCAGTTTAACAGCAGCAGCAGAACCCCCCCCCTCACTTATCCCCCCACTCTCAGCTGCTTGTGGCTGCAAACAAATGCAATTCTGCATTTCCTGTCGTCTAGACACAACAAACGAGGACGGAGCTGCAGACGAACGAGACGAGTTTCGGCAAAATAAACTTTTCAGATTCATTCAGGTTCAATGTCCGCTGATCGATTGATCGACGATTTCCAATATCATAAAGAGAAGAGAAGAGGAAGACAGAAAAGGTGGTCGAGTTAGAGAGAAAAAAAAAAAAACACAACACAACCACACGGAAATAATTTGTTTTTAATTTCCACGAAATTACTCCAAAAAATTCCCTCGAAATGTCTTCAAAGGACAAAAAACAAAAAACAAAAAACCTCCTTCTAAAATCCTACAATATATTACGACAGAGCATTAGGGCCACAGAGAGAAAAAAAACACAGACTTCGAGACTAAAATCATAAATTTTTCGAGGGTAAAGTCGTACATTTCCTACGAGAAAAAAGTCATAAATTTACGAGAATAAAGTCGTACATTTACGACTTTATTCTCGAACTTTGTGATTTTTTTATTTGTCAATGTGGCCCTAATACTCGGTCATAATATATAACCCATTTACAATTTGGAAAAAGATATATAAATATATAAATAGAGTTAAAATTATTGATGAACCTTAATTTTAAAAAGAGCCAAATCATAAAGTCACTTAATAAAACGCTGATTAATTTGATTGAAATTAATACAATTTGTGTTTTCTTTTAAACAAAATAAAAAATAAATTCAATAGATTTAAAAACTTACATTTCAATTTTAAAATTTGATTCTAATTAAGGAAAAAAGTCTTCTGAGAAAACTTCGGATTCTTTTTTTATTCTCTCAGTTGAACATGAAACCTTCGTGTCATGGCCTGATGTGCGGTCAGTGAATGCATCGCGCCGTTTGAAGTCCAGTCTGTGTAATTTAAGATCATTGATCAACCTTAACCTTATATGGACGTGTTTCCTGTATAGGCCACACCCACTTCTTTAGCCTGGTCCGTCATTTTTCTGTGTCCACAAAATTTGGGTTGTGATTTTTTCGAGGCCAATGGGAGTAAAAAGAAAGTGGTTTTGGAAGTGTTTCTGGAGGACATAATAAAGTGCGGGACCAGGCTAAAGGCTAATGCTAAGCTAACAGTCCATGTGATCAATACCATGTGAATCATGTGATATTGACGTTCTAATAAACCAAACAAACTCAGCTTATTGTCAAACCCACTAACAGGAAGCTGTCTGCACAACTTCTAAAGTCAAGACGAAGAACAACTAAAGGCCCCAGATCGGTCCCTCGCTTTATTGTTTCCCCAGAAAACACTTCCTGTTGTGTTGTTGAGAGGTTTTGTGACTTGCACTGCAAAAACTCAAAATCTTTCCAAGAATATTTGTCTTATTTCTTGTCAAAATGTCTCATTTCTAGTCAAAACTAATCTCTTTCCACTTAAAGTAAGACTCATCACCTAAAGATTAACTTGTTTTTAGATCATTTTTATTAGTTTCAAGCAAATTTTCAATTGAAATAAGTAGAAAAATCTGCCAGTGAAAGCAGGCTTTTTGTGCTTGTAATAAGAAAGAAAAACTTGCTCCACTATCAGATTTTTTACTTATATCAAGTGGAAAATCTGCTTGAAAGAAGTAAAAAGTGTGTAAAAACAAGCTACTTTTTAATGTGATGAGTCTTATTTTAAGTAGAATGAGATTAGTTTTGATTAGAAATAAGACAAATATTCTTGGTAAGTTTTTGCAGTGTGCAGCTGGTTTGTGTTTCTGCAGGTGAATTCTGTTCTGTTTATCGATTTCCAATATCAAACTGATGTCTGGCACAAAGGAGGAGAGGAAGTTATAGAAGAGGTGGACGAGAGAGAGAAATTCTTTGACAAATTAGTCAAATATTAGTTTAATAATCAGTTTCTCCCGAAATTCCTCCCCAATAAATTCCCCTAAGAATTCTTCAAAAACAATAAAACACCTCCTTCTAAAATCCTACAATATAGGCTGTATCTAGTACAATTAAAAAAATATATAGATTGGTCTATAGACCGGTCCTTCGCTCTATTGCATCCCCAGAAACGCTTCCTGTTGTGTTGGGGGTCCTGTCACTGTGATGAATTCGTAGCTGCTTTGTGTTTTTGCAGGTGTTGTGTTCAGCTGCAGTGGTTTGACCCCTCAGGGCCACTGTAGGGAAACAGCCCGCTCTCCACTTCCTCTCAGCGACCGATTGAAACAGTAACGAGCTGAACGACGTTGTCATTCTCCTTAGTTCCTATGAAGCCGCTCACTTCCTCCGTGTTTTTATTATTAATTAAGAGACGTATTCGGTCCTGCATGGGAAAACTGCAGCTTTTTGTATTTATTTTTTTTTATTATTGGACCGTCCACTATACTGAAAGTATTTTTCCAAAACAATCCGATGTTGTGCTCTTGATAGAAAACGTGTGAATGGTTCTCGGGGGCGGTGAAGGTGGGGGGACAAAGCAGCGGAGAGGCCGTACATCTGTGAGTTTAGAAACAAAGCTTTGTTTGTGAGCCTCAATCACTTGTGGCTCATGAAAGCAGACACTTAGTTGAAAAACTTTCTTTTTCTTTCAGGGGAGGAGGAGGAGGAGGGGGGATGGAGATGGAGGTGGGGGGAGTTGGTGGGGGAGGTGGAGGGGGGGAGATACTCTAAACCTACATCCTGGTATAAATTTGCAAAACGCAATACAGGCCTGATTGTGTGTGGAGCCGACGCAGGATGCATACAAATAGAAAACCCCTCAGAAACGTCCCCGTCCTGCACGGCTCACTGGGTAATGTACAATAAATCAACAAAAGGGGGCTTTAACAGGAGTGGGGGGGGGGAAGAGGAGGAAGGAGAGGGGTGGGGGGGGGGCTGCTGTTATTTTATCTTTTTTTTTTTTTTTACAGTATTTAATTGGAAGTTTTCCCTGAAACATTACACCGCGCTTTCAAATGACTTCGCTCCCAAAATCTAAGAGGAGATTGATAAGAATTTCTCCCCCTCCCTCCACCCTCTCCTCTTTCTCCTCCCCCCACCTCCTCCTCCTCATCTTAAAGGGATAGTTCACCCAAAATTCAAATTTCACTCATTATCTACTCTACCCTCATGTGGACTAATAAGGGCTGGGAGAAGTTTCAGAGTCCTCCGTAGCTTCTCTGAGTTACAGGGGGTCTCGGCGTAGCAGTGCATTATAGTCCATATAACGGTTGCAAATGGATACCAACTGTCTTCGTAACAAATAGACACACCAAAAAACATCCAAATACCCCCATAGTGCTCGTATGTAATGTCCGTTTTGTATTGAAGCCCCGAAATGCAAAATTGTCCCGAAAAAAATTAAATAAGTCTATATTTCAAGCTTGTTTGTAGCGGAAGCTCCTCTTCCCAGTTCGTCCAAATTTGATGAACTGGGAAGAGGAGCGTCGACAAGTTTCCGCTACAAAACAAGCTTGAAATATAGACTTATTTAATTTTTTTCGGGACAATTTCTCATGTCGGGGCTTCAATACAAGACGGACATTACATACGAGCAGCATGGAGGTATTTGGATGTTTTTTGGTCTGTCTTTTTGTTACGAAGACAGTTGGTATCCATTCACAACCATTATATGGACAAATACTGCTGCGCGGACCCCCCCCCCCCCCGTAACTCAGAGAAGGAACGGAGGACTCTAAAAATTCTCACAGCTCTTAGTCGACATGAGGGTGAGTAGATAATGAGTGAAATTTGAATTTTGGGTGAACTATCCCTTTAAACTTCTTTTTTTTCCAGCTCTTTTTTAGCCGAAGGGGGGGTGGTGGGAGGGTAGGGTGAGGTGGGGTGGGGTGGGGGGGGACTAAAGTTACAAGTGTGTGGCATTTTAGTGGAGGCAGAATGAAATCGGAGGCTCGGAGCGCTGGATAAGGACAGGCTGGGAAAAAGGGAAGTTGGCAGCGGCGGCGGGTCAACAGCCCCCCCACACCCACTGCACCAGGTGTCCACTTAATTCAAATGATACTATTATTCATAGAGAGAGGAAGAGTATTGAAACACCCCCCCTCACCTCCTCCTCCCACCCCCACCTCCTCCCTCCTCCCTCCTCCACCTCCTCCTCCCAAATCATTTGCAACTGAATACAGATATAATCCTGGAAATATAAGTCTCCATTAAGGCTATCCCATTTAGCAAACAAGGCTCCCATTGTGCAACATGTTGTGAGTGTAAATCACAGTCTGAGAGAGAGAGAGAGAGTAAAAATACTGAGTCGAAGACGACGAGATGTGAGAATGTCTCTCTCTCTCTCTCTCTCTCTCTCTCTCTGTGTGTGTGTGTTAAAGGTGACGAAGCTGCTTTAGTTAATGATAAATCACAGTGACTTAATACGCAGGTTATATACACTATAATGTATAATAATGAGATGAAACTTGATTTATACAGACATGTGTGTGTTGAGAAACATCAAAACACAGGTTACATACATGTTTTTGTATAATGTAATGTGGGTTATCCTACATGTGCCTGTATTTATAATGTATAAATGAGATAAAACTTAGGTTATATACACACACGTCTCTGCCCTTATAATAAATAATAATAACATATGTGTAAAGAAATATATAAAAACACATGTTATATACACGTTTTGTTTGCAGGATACACAGATTATATACACTATAATGTATAATAATGAGATAAAACTTGATTTATACAGACATATATGTGTTGAGAGACATCAAAACACAGGTTATATACATGTTTTTGTATAATGTAATGTGGGTGTGTGCATGTGTTTATATGTGCCTGCATTGATAATGTATGTATGTATAAAAATGAGATGAGAATGAGATAAAACTTTGGTTGTATACACACACGTCTCTGCACTAATAATAAGTAATAATAACATATGTGTAAAGAAATATATAAAAACACACGTTATATACATGTTTTGTTTTTTTACTAACAGGATACACAGGTTATATACACTATAATGTATAATAATGAGGTAAAACTTGATTTATACAGACATATATATATATATGTCTGTGCACTGATAATATATAATAATGACACGTGTGCGTTGAGAAACATGTCAAAAAACATGTTATATACATGTTTTTATACCTATAACTGACATTAATGTAATGTGGGTTATATATATGTGCCTGCATTGATAATGTATAATAATGAGATAAATCTTAGGTTATATACACACACGTCTCTGCACTAATAATAAATAATAATAACATATGTGTAAAGAGATATATAAAAACATTTTTCAAATTTTTTTTTTACTAATAGGCATAACTTACATTAATGTGTTAAGATATGTATAAAAAGTGTAAAAGAAGTTATATACATGCTCCTGCCTGTGTTCCTAATGGATAAGAAAGTATTAAAAAATGGGTTAGATACATGTGTTTTCTATTATTAGTATATAATAATGACGTATATGTTTCTCTGTGTTAAAGGTGACGAAGCTGCTTTAGTTAATGATAAATCACAGTGACTTAATACACTGGTTATATGCACTATAATGTATAATAATGAGGTAAAGCTTGATTTATCCAGACATATACACGTCTGTGCACTGATAATATATAATAATGACATGTGTGTTGAGAAACATGTCAAAACACACGTTACATACATGTTTTTACCTGTAACTGACATTAATGTAATGTGGGTTATATATTTATAATGTATAAAAATGAGATAAAACTTAGGTTATATACACACACGTCTCTGCACTAGTAATAAATCATAACATATGTGTAAAGAAATATATAAAAACACATGTTATATACATGTTTTTTTTTTTTTTTTACTAATAGGCCTAACTTACATTAATGTGTTAAGATATGTATAAAAACAAAAGTAATATACATGTGCCTGCATTGATAATGTATAATAATGAGATAAGTTATATGTACACACACATGCCTTTGCACTAATAATAAATAATAAAATAGGTGTAAAGAAATATTTAAAAACACATGTTATATACACATTTAGTTTTTTTTTACAGGCCTAATGTGTTAAAACACAAGTTATATACATGTTCCTGCATGAATAAACATACAGTATATTAAAACATGGGTTATAGGTACATGTGTTTCCATTATTACATAAAATGACGTATATGTTTATAAAAATATCAAACATTTGAACTGATAGCACTAATTAGTAACAATAATGTGTAATCAAACATGTTTTTGAACTGATAATCTATGATGATAACCCTAACCCTATATATATGTATGTTTATGTTATATTTATTATATTTACATGGATATATGAAGTTCTACATTAGTTTGACTTTATTTAAAGGACAAATCTGTAAAACATTTTTTAAACGATTCTTTGATTTTATTGATGATTTCTTATTAAATTCAAACATCAATATTTATACATTTACTAAATGAACATATACATACACTCTCAGGCTTTGGGATGTGTGTATAAATATATTAGATGTATTAATGTATCATATGTTTATTATATATACAAACATATAAAAGCATTAGTTTGCATCTGTTTCTGTGTGTTCTGTGTGTGTCGGTGTCTCGTCGTCACATTGTGGGCGAGGCCAGAATGATTAATGCTCTGACTAATTAACTCATTAATGAGGTGTCACAGGTGGTCAGGGTGAAGATAGACGCACACAACAACAACAACACAAACACAGACACACAACAACACAGACACACAACATGTAGCTAAACACAACACAACACAGCGGTTCCTCCTCAGTTTAAATATTTTAGTTTCCTGACGTGTTAAATGTTGTTTTTGTGAACGAGGCGTTTTAATGTTCCTGTTCCCTTCTGGAAAACCACCCTGTGTATTACTGTAAATAACACACTGATTATGTGTGTGAGTGCATGTGTGTGTGTGTTTGCAAGTGTGTGTGTGTGTGTTTGTAATGTGCACAAAAACAGCAGCCAAGTCAGTTTTTAGTAAAAGTGGGGAAAAAAAAAAACCTAACAAACTAAAAATGCAGAATCTGAGAAAGATCAAAACAAAACTGTGATTAATGATGAAAATGTAATTTAATATTAACGTGATGATGAGTTTTTATTTATTTATATATACAGTATATATGAGAGAGACTGGACCAGGTTTATTATAAAAGTCAGACTTTAAAGCTCTTAATAAAGAAGAAAGAAAAAGCAACGTAACTCCACCAGCAGCTCCTCTCATCCTGTCGACTAAAACCTGAGACTCATTCACAGACGAAACTCGTCCTGTAACAGGAACAGGATCGATCTAATCCTGAGGAGAAAGTTTCAATCAGAGCGAACAAAGACGACGAAGAAGAAGACGAGACGACGACAGACAAGAGGGGGAGAGGGAGGAGGAGGAGGAGGAAGAGGAGGAGGAGGAGGAGGAGGAGTTTCACTCTGGGGCAATTAAAGCTTCAGAGACTCAGTCGTCAGTCGTCTGAATATCCAGCAGACACCTGAAGACACACACACACATCCTTGTAAATCTATCTTTGTGAGGACACTCATTGACATATTAATGTATTCCCTAGCCCCTTACCCTAACCTTAACCATCCAAAACAAATGCCTAAACTTAACCATTACTCTGAACCTAACTTAAACCTAATTATAACCTAAAGTCTTAACCCTCAAAAAGCCCTTTGAAAAAGTGAGGAGCGGCCAAAATGTCCTCACTTCCCAAAAATGTCCTCAGTCTGTTGATTAAAAACTCGTTCCGGTCCTCACAACGTAGCAAGTACAAGAACACACACACACACACACACACACACACAGTCAGAAACTTAAGCTACCAAGTAACAGTAAATACATATAAATTTATAGGTGGCCTATATCGACTGATCTTGACACCTGCTGTTACTATGGCAACAGATACAGACACTGTGTAATGATGTTTTACTGTAAAAATAAATTCATTAAATACAATAACACATTAGATTTTATAGTACACCTGTGAGCTGAGGCTTGTTAACCTGAATATATAGGCTACAGTATAATATATGTATGGTGTTTGTCATTAATCATCACTTTTGTTCTCTGATTGATCCGACCTGATTGAAAATTGGAAACTATTTTGTTTTTGTACTAAGTGACTTATAGGCTCTTATACAGTAATTTTCTTGTTAGCTGCTGATTTATTTTCTATTTCACATCATTGTGAAATGAATCTCTTTAATTTTTCATGAGAAACTCTGTTGTCGACCCTCTGACATTTTATTGATTAAATGATCAATGATACATTTTATTAAGTTGATTTATAAATCAGTGGCAGCGTCATAACTGTGTGTCGAGTTGTTCAAAACACTTACTGACACACAAAACAGGTTTACAGTAAACCCTTAATTTCAGCGTTTTTATCTTTGTAGTTTCTATTTTCTTTTGTCTGATATATTGATTTTATTGTGTTATTTTGTGTAATTCTGTCTTTCTAACCAACACTTCTTGCTCTTGTTTTCTTTTTAAATCAAGTTCTTCTGCGTCTTAACTTTATGTTCAGCACCTTCAACTTTTTAACCATCAATCAAATCAAAGTGATAATTACATGAATTTTAAATCCACATATGAACATTTTAATGAGAGTGTTTTCATGTGTTTTAGTGTAGCTTCAAATGCTAATGAACTTCCTGTGAGCTCCAGGTAAAACTCACCTGAAACACAACAAACACACTAACTAATGCTAAAACACACACATGTACTGTAGGCCTATTTTTATTAAAATATGAATTATTCAGTTTTATTCTTGTTTCACTTTGAAAAAAAAAGTTTTAATCTTTTAATTGACGCGTCATATCAACTTCACTGTATTATTATTATTATGATTATTATTATTATTCCTCATTAACATAAAAATACAGGTGGCTGGTCTGCAGTATATATGTTTATATAGCTTCTACTCTGCATTAATCCTGATAAATCCTCGTCGTTCCTCCGTCGCTCCGGTTCCCAGGACCCGTCACAATACACTGATGATGTATTCAAGCACTGATGTATGAAATTCGGGCAAATAAAAACCTTTGTCCCTGCACACTGGCTAATTATTTGACAGATTGGAGCCCTGTTGTGTGTGGACACTGTGGAGGAGCCCCCCCACCCCCTCCATCCACCCCCATCCACCCCAACCCAACCCCCCCCCCCCCCAATAAAGAGGCCACTCGCTGCAAAAAAAAAAATTCCTCTATAGCCGCTCTTTTCTATTCTTTGTTAGAAGATTACATTTTTTCACCACGTTTTGGGGGAAAGACAAGATGGGGGAGAGCTTTTTTTTTTTTGGAAGGGGGGGGGGGGGGCAGTTATGGAGGTGGTGGGGTGGGGGGACAGCAGTCAGTGGCAGTCTAAAAAGATTTTCTCAAGCAGAAATATTTAATCTTCTCAGGGAAAATAAAGCAGAGAAAAAACAGAGGACAAAAAGAAGCTAATCATCCACAGGTCTCCAACCCCCCCACCTCACCCCAACACACCCCCAACACCTCCCTCCCTCTCTATATTATCTGTAAAAAGAGAGAAACTGATTATGTAAGATTGATAGAATTAATCTGCATGTATAATTATGACAGGTTCCCACAACAACCAGACAGCAGCAGGTTGTTGGGATTTTCAAATTAAAACACTTCCTGTGTATAAATTAACCTACCTACGTCTCTCTCTCTCTCTCCGTCTGGTTTCTGTAAACAGCTCGTTAGCAGAGCTGGAAGCTTCCAATCACTTTCTTCACTGAGCTCCGTATGTTTTGTTTCTTTGGTTTTGACTTGGAGGCAGATTAATGAGATTCATCATCATCATCGTAATCGTCTTCATCTTCATCATCAGGAACAGGTGCAACGCTGCTGGGAAACAGACAAACACCTGCACACAGGGTCATTACATCATATTACTATAATAGGCTCTATGACATGACATCAAGTCTGTTATTAACAAATAGGCTATTGATGGAATAAAACATGATACATGGAAATATAGGATACAGATGTTATGTTGTGTTTTTGGTGTTTAAACTTGTTTTTTAAATATATTTGTAATCAAGCCAAAGACAGTTAGCCTATAGCCTAGCTATTAGCCCAGGGTTGTCAAATATACCAATATGCCAGAGGGTCCACTCTGGCCTGAGGGATGCCAAGTGTGAAAATTACATAAGAAGAGGCATAGGCCTAATATTGTTGAAATTACATGTATTTTTCTTATCTTATATTATTCTTGGAGATGTTTTCAACAACTTTCTTTCTTTCTTTCTTTAAAACAACCCACAAATAACCCACCTGATTGTTTTACTATATTTTTGGGGCTTTTTATTGCCTTTAATTGATAGTACAGTCGAGAGAGAGACAGGAAATGGGGAGGCCCGATGCGGGATTCGAACCGGGGCCGCCTGCAGTAAGGACTGTAGCAACATGGTGCGGCAGCTCTACCAAGTGAGCTAAACGCCGCCCCAAATAACCCACCTGATTTATCGGCCCTCCACCACCTCCACTAGCCAAACTTGCATGCTAACATTATCCATGATATTTAATAGGTTGTGATGGGCTAGCTGCTGTCAAAGCTAAAACACGACAGCCTAGCAGCTAACTTTTTCCATTTTTTAATGTGTTTTAGGTTTTATCTGTTGATTGCTACAGCTAGCAAATGTATACTATATTGAACTTTGTAGCCTATTCAGCCTGTAGCCTGGTGTATCCAAATGTTTTGTTAATCAAATTTGCCAGTTTAGCAAACCAACGTTAGCCTCTGAGTTTATCTTTAAATTGGATTTGGTTAGCCACCTTAGCTTAGCTTGGCAAATGTTCTCAATAATAGGTTTTGGAGTGTTTCCTGATAGCTAAAATCTGTAGCCAGGCACTAACAATTTACATTTAGAAAATGTAGCACCTCCAACCTTAATTAAAAATAAATTGATAAATAAAAAAAGTCAGAAAATAATGTCATAACTTTAGTTTAGTCAAACAGCTTCTTTCTTTTTATATTATGAGCATGTTTCCTTTAATTTTGTCCTTATCTGTTGTTCAGGAATTAAATAAAGTTATAAATCATAGGCTACTTTAACTTGTTTAAATGATGTTTTGCAGAAATCTCTGTTTCAGTGAAAGTTTAGTTTGGTAAACAACTTAATGTTATTAACTGTTATTAGGCCCATTTATGTTATTAACATTAGTTGTTATTGTTGAACTTTTAGTTGAAACTCTTTTGTTTTGTGTCGTCTTGTGTTTTCCGGCGTCGTGGAGCCAGAATTCAACCTGCCGTCTACGTCGTTCATCACGGCCGCTCTGTGACTAATATCTCAGGCTCCAGTTTTGGACACAACCTTGATGCTGTGGTCCTGGAGTTTATCCTCTCAGCATCTGGCTGTGAGGTGGAGGGGAGGGGGGGCCGGGCCCAGAGAAAGCATCTGTGGGGTCTGGTCCACCCCCCTCCTCCTCCTCCTCCTCGTTGGAGGAGCCGGGACTGGAGGAACACTTGGCACCGGCCCAGTGGAGGTGGCTGGAGTATTAACTGCACAACTTCCCCCACGTAGAAGGTTAAAACCCTCTCACAGCTTCCTCCTCCCCCCTCCTCCCTCCTCCCCCCTCCCTCAGCAGCATTGAGCATATGCTCTTTAAAAACATATGGTCACAGCAACAAAACTTCAACAATGAAAACAGTGAAAATGCTCACGTTGAACCACGAGCGCTGATTATAGGCTAATGATACTTTTCTCTGTTTTTGTTTTTCAGAATAAAAGCCTTTGGATGATGCTGAGCTGATTTATCACGCACATATTGTCCCAATTAGCACGATTATGGCGACGGCGCGGGCTGCTTGACCTTCTAGTGCCATCCTCATTTGTATCGTGTCAACGCAAAAACAGCTCTTAAATCACTGCTGCTGCTGCTGCTGCTGCTGCTGCCTCACACTGAGTCGGTCTGTGGTTCGTTCTGCTGCAGAACAAGTGTCCAAACTCCAAAAAAACCCCAAAAAACACTGCATCTGCTCCACATACAACAGAGGAAAACAAGGTCTTTTTAAAACTAAACCCATCCCATAAATCAAAATCCCACAAATCACACAAGAATAATGAGATTTATTTGAAAGAAAAAAGAAATGAAAAAACACCAATTTCAGCATCATAATTAGCCTACAAATAAATATCATTTTAGTTATCTATATTAACCCTAGAACACTAACGTTACAAAAAGTAACATCATCACTAACGCCGGGTATTTTTTACCCGATATAATATACCCATAAAAAAATATTTCTCACCAAAGTATATTAAAATACAACAATACATGGCAAATTGAAGTACACTTCCTTAATTTTCCACTATACAATGTTTCACAAAATGAAAAAAAGGTATCATGGTGACCCTATAAAAAAATGTCCAAAATTTGTGATTTTTTTTGTTTTTTTAACAAAAACTTCCTTAAAAAAAAAACTAATGGAGCTGGGACTTTGTCCTTCAGACCACCCATTTGTGGGACATTTGAGCCTTATTTGGTGGAGTAAAAAGAAAAAAGAAACATTTTCAGCATCACCAGAAATGGTAGCCAGATTTAGATACATAAACACTAACGTCGGGTGAAATCCACCCGAACATGTGCCTGCTGAAAAAACTAGGGATGGCAGCAGGGTAACATGCCTACCTTCAGTGACGTCAGTGAGCAGTATGAAGCTACAGGGACCCATGAAACTCAGACAACAGCAACATAATGAAAATTATGAAACAATAATTTCAGGGGTGAAAATCACCCGACGTTAGTGTTCTAGGGTTAATGGAAAAATCAAACATTGAAGCAGCTGATGTTCCTGATTTGGTTTGAGTCAAAGCGTCTGAAAAATGACTCAGTGTAAATGTAAAATAAACACTAAACAGGAAGTAAAAATATGAATTAAGTATGAATAAAAAGTAATTGAAGTAAAAGTATTTTTAAAAATAGACGGTAAGTTGGGAGTTCATACAAAACAAGACAAAAAAGAGAGAAGATACAAAAAGGTTTGAAAGTCATTGGGAAGTAAACACACAAAATAGAATAAAATAATAGAGTTGGCACAACAAAGATGGAGAAAGTCAAAAACCAATAGAAGTTGACACAAGATGAAACAGTCTAATACGAATACGAGATTACTTTATTAATCCGTGAGTCTGTCAGCTCATCTATTTGCAGAAGCATCAAAAAACCCGATGGCTAAAGGTACAAAGGATCCTCTAAAGAGAGAGGAAATAAAATAAAAGTGAAATAAATAAAAGTTTTTGATGAGTGACCAAGTTTCTGTTACAAAACTCTTGTTTTTAAACAAGCTTTATAAATAAAAGGAAATGATGCTGATGCTGGTGAGAAACTGAACGTACAGTATGAGTCACTCTGATTGGGGGGGGGGGTCAGTGGTGGACAGTAACGGAGTAAATTTACTTGAGTACTGTACTTAAGTACATATCCAGAGGATTTGTACTTTACTTGAGTATTAGATTTCTTTGGTACTTATTACTCTTACTTGAATACATTTCCAAGACAAATATTTTTTACTTTTACTCGAGTTAATTAAACTAAAATCCTATTGGACACAAGCTGTGTTTGTCAAAGAAGGAAACCCTAACCCCTAAAAGCAGCACATCAGTGCAGCTGCTTTCAAAGAGTTCATTCTCAGAAACAAGAGTTAAAAGCTCCTTACATTCATTTAGAAAAAAATATAGTAATATAGTAATAAAGAAATTTACTCTTACTCTTATTTTAACTTAAAGTAAATTTAAAAGCATGTAATTTTGGATACGTAAGTACCTTTAAAAGCAAGTAGTTTTTACTCTTACTGGAGTAACATGTCGACTGAGCTACTTTTACTTGTAACGGAGTCAATTTTGACCAGTAGTATTTGTACTCTTACTCAAGTACTGGGGTGGAGTACTCTGTCCATCTCTGGTGGGTTGTTGTTGTATTGAAATGAATCTCTGGATGTTTTGTTTTGTTGTGGCTAATGGCCGATGTGTCAGCTCGTATGTCTGTGTCACACCACTGGCCAAGGCCAACGCCACCAATGGGCTTTATGGAAGTGGTGGTGGTGGTGTCGGGGGGGCAACACAGAGTTTGGAGTGGGGCTGTTTTTTGGGGGTGGAGGGGGGGTCAGGCTTCGAAGGGAGCACATGGAAATGAGACCCATTCATCCCCTCTACCCGTAACCCCCCCGATTGGCATATGGCATGGCATTGTCCTTGGCCGCTGAGCCAGAAGTGATGCAATTTGTTGGCATGTCCCGTCATTTCACAAACTAGCCGTCCCATTGAGGCCTCCAGAAAACAACAACAGAAGACACGGAAGGGCAGCCAACAGCTCGGCTCCGGCTATAGCGCCCTGCCAGCTCACTCAAGAGGGAAATGAAAAATAACGCAAACATTTACCGACATCCATGTAGCAGCTCTCACAGAAAACGCTCTGTGAAAAAATATTAATTAAAATAGGTGGAAGATTGAAACTGGTGTTAAAAGTTGAAAGTGAAGGAAGCTGAAGTGTCGTTTTGAGAGTTTTCAGATGGAGTGTAGGTAGTTGATGACCTGAGGAGACATCTGTGCCAGTTCAAGCGACTATATTGAAAAGGAGTGAGCTGAAGTGTGAGCACTGGAAGAAGTTGAAGATAACTGAACAGCTGAAGGTCAAAGCTGAAGCTCTGAAAGGAGTTGAAATGTCAGATGAAGTGTAGGTGGTAAATGTGCTTCTTCGAGTCAATACATTTTAGCCAGGTAGCCCATTGCTCACACTTCAGCTCGCTCCTTTTCAATATAGTTGCTTAAACTCTTTTCAACAACAACAACCTTCAGCTTTTTTAACTTCCACAACTTTCCATTGTTCATATACAACACACCTCAACTCCATTTACACTTCAGCTTATAGGAAGAAGTTGAAGTGAAGACCTGATAATTGAACAGCTGAAGGTCAAAGTTGAAGCCCTGAAAGGAGTCGAAATGTCAGATGAAGGGTCGGTGGTAAATGTGCTTCTTCAAATCAATAAATGTTGACTGTTAGGTAGCATAAGCTGAAGTGTGAAAGGAGTTGAGGTGTGTTGTATATGAACATTAGAAAGTTGTGGAAGTTAAAAAAGCTGAAGGTTGTTGTTGGTGAAAAGAAGATCTGATAATTGAACTGCTGAAGGTCAAAGTTGAAGCTCTGAAAGGAGTTGAAATGTCAGATGAAGTGTCGGTGGTAAATGTGCTTCTTCGAGTCAATAAATATCATTAAAAATCAATAAAATCAGCTGAAGTGTGAAAGGAGTTGAGGCCTGTTGTGCATAAACATTGGAAAGTTGTGGAAGTTACGTAAAAAAGCTGAAGGTTGTTCTTGTTGTTCAAAACAGAAGACCTGGTTATTGAACAGCTGAAGGTTAAAGTTGAAACTCTGAAAAGAATTGAAATTGAAAAACAACCCGGAAAAAGTGCTTCTTCAAGTAAATAAATTTTGGCAATTATGTAACTATCAGCTGAAGTGTGAAAGGAGTTGAAGTGTGTTGTGTACGGACATTGGAAAGTTGTAGAGGTAAGAAAAGCTGAAGGTTGTTGTCACTGTTCAAAAGTGAAGACCTGAAAAATGATATGAGTTGAAGTGTCAGCTGAAGAGTGCAGGTGAATCAAATCAAAACTCTGGCTGATGTAATACAAACTCAGTGTTTGTATTAAAAAGTCTTATTTTAACTACAAACACTGAGTGATGAATAGTCGAAGGTTCAGCTGAAGTTGAAGTTTCAGTGCTTCAACTTCAGCTGAACCTTCAACTTCAACTTCAAGTTGAAATGTTCTGCAGGTGAAACAGTCAGAGCACTGAAAACAGATGAAGTGTGTAGTTAGAAGAGCTCGAGTTTTGTTGTGGTTTAAAAATGAAGAATTGATAACTGAAAGGAGTTTAGACGAAGTGGACGAAGCTGAAGTGTCCGTTTAAGTATTAAGCGCTGAAAGTTGAAAAACTGAAAGCAGCTGAAGTGATTGAGGAGTCGGTTAAAGAGAAAAGCACTTGAACGATCATTTAGATTTTTAAGACGTTGTTGGGAGTCGATGCTTTTCTTTTGTTGACCGAGCTGAAATCTCAACAAATAATTCATGCAACATCCAGTGGAGATGATTTTTTAATAAGTCCTTTTTCTTTTTTCGCCGGGAGCCGAAGCTTGACCCCACGCCGCTCAATGTTTAATTAACTCTCACAGACTCGACGGAGGGAGGAGGCGAAATCTTCAAAGAATGTTGTCCAACCGCTCTGCGAGACATCGAAATCCAGATCCAGATCCTTTTGTGCGGAGTTTGCTCATAGTTGACCTCACCTTCTGTTGGGATATCCTGTTGAAAGACGCGACGGGCTCGCGCGGCCCGGACAAAGAGGATTTCCCTCCGGGGAAACTCTGAGCCGTCGGTGGGAGATGATGCTGCTGTCGTCATGTGTCTGATCTGTTGCTCAGAGAGAGTTCAGCCCGAGACGCTTCAGCTCCGTTGTTGCTCTTGTTGTTGATAATCAGTTCGTTTTCTCCTGACACCACAGACGTTTCCCAGCAGGGCCGGCTCTACGCAGGGGCAAGAGGGGGCAGCGCCCCCTCAAATAAATGTCTTGCCCCCTCAAATCCAAATTTTAGAAGTTGAGAAAGCACATTTTAATATACTCAAAAAATGTGTATATTACAAGTTGACAAAATTATCTGCAGTAGCACAAAAATCCACCTACTGACTACCTTTCTGTTTTGTAAATCTTGACCATAGTAGACCCCCCCCTATTCTCAGAGTACACCAGAATGCTTCACTCACATTTTAAAATCACCCCCAGACCCCCCTACAGGGGTTTAGCTACTCACCTTTTTCACCCCCTGTGGGTTTGCAATGCATCTTCAGGTATATGCACCCCTAACCCCCCATATAATGTGGCTCTTTGCATTTGCAAATTTGGGCTCTAAGACCCTGGTTGGCCCCCCCGGCCCCTAGTTGGACAGGTCTGAAGGTAGAGGCCTGACAAAGTGCAATCCACTTCTCCAGGTTGGGGTTGGACACATAGCCAACAACCCAATTCAATAAAGTTACTATAAGCACGGAGAAAATAAGTGCTGGAGCATGATGTGTTCACATGATGCCCCCTTCACATTTCTGACTGCCCCCTCATATATGCCTGCCTAGAACCGGCCCTGTTTCCCAGACTCTTTAAATCCATTTGAATAAATCAGAGCTGTTTGTTTGACCCAGGACTGAGGCGGACGGGCCTGGATCCTCAAGTCTGTCCGTGGTAATTACATAACGACCCAGCCCTCGTCTCACTTTACTGCAGGATCATCTCACATGTACAGTAAATTCTTTCCTCATTATGTGGCGTCTGAGTGGAAACAGACAGCGGCTGCAGTCAGGGATCACCTGGCAGGTGAAGATAAACATCAAGCTCAAGTATCGGCTGGCTGCGTTGTTTTAACGGCCGCTGCGAATGAGACGAACGTTTTAATGAGTGGAAAACAAACAAGACACAAAAAACCAAACAGGCAGAGGAGGAATCGTAAAGAACATGGAGACAGTTTTACTCCAAACATGAAGCATCTGCAGCTGCAGTTCCTGTTCCTGACCACTAGGGAGAGTCTCAAACAGCGAGAAATTAAAGCTGCAAGTTCTGTATAATTGGGGGCGTGGCCATAAGTCTCAGCTCCACACAGGCTCCTCCTCTTTGACCATATATGGATGAACTTGGCAAAAAAATGGCAACATTAGAGCAGCTCATTCAAAAACCATGTGGGTGGAGCCACAGAGGCGTCGGCCATCTTTGTTTACAGACCAGTTTGTTTGTTTGATTGTGATTTTTTCCCCCGTTGTTTACGTTATTTATTTATCTTTAAAGGTAGCCTACATTGTGTAGGAATTCCTCCCATCTAGCGTTGCGGTTGTATATCTCAAGCAACCCAGTCGTATTTTTCATGCTGCATTCACGTGAAATTGGGCAGACGGCAGACGGACGACAGCCGCTGCACGTAACGGCATAAACAAGCCTCTATGTAAACAAGTGGTCCGTCAGCACGAGGCAAAACAATACACGTGACAATATGTTGTCATGGCGATGTGGTATTGTTTACCTCGTTACCACGTTTTACCGGCTTTCTCTGGACTTCTGTGACTAAAATGACATCTGGTTTGTTAGCCGTCTGCCCGACTGCAGGTGAATGCAGCATCAGTGTAACGCTCCATTCCTCCTGATGGGGGTGATTACTGATTAAAGAAAAACATACTTTTGAACCAAATAATCGATTTTCGTGAATAGATAACAGGAGAAGTTACACAATGTCCCTTTAATGACTTGCTTAAGTTACTTGTAGTAGAAGTTGGTATCCTACAGTATAAAGGTTCTCAATCTTTTTGGGGCACTGGACCCCCTGCACATTTTTTTTAGCAACCGTGAGAAGAGAACACCCTCAAAAAAAGTCCCAAACCAATTTTCAAGCCTTTTTAATCGCATCATCATATATTTATTAACGGTTCAGAAGGTAAATATACTATTTCAGTGTTGTGTTTTTCAGATATGTGTGACAAAAAACTCATTTTTGTACTCTCTTGAGGGGAAATAACAAATTTCAACAAATGTAAGTTGAAAAATTAATTTTTTTAAGTTGCTGTACACGTGACATTGCATTGAACACCATCTTCCTATGTGATTTTTCAGAATAAAAGCCCAATTAAAGGGACATTGTGTAACTTCTCCTGTTATCGATTCACGAAAATTTTGCCTGTTTTTCATTAACCAGTAATCCCCCCCATCAACAAACTGAAGTGTTCCTTTCAGCTCTGAATT
Source organism: Trachurus japonicus (assembly GCF_045865225.1). Classification (NCBI taxonomy): domain Eukaryota; kingdom Metazoa; phylum Chordata; class Actinopteri; order Carangiformes; family Carangidae; genus Trachurus; species Trachurus japonicus. Next base: position 3,980,199 of record NC_140917.1, on the reverse strand, counting down.
AGCCGTTCATATCATTCATATCTACATGGAGCGGGTAAGCTCGGTGCTGGCTGCCATGTGGTGTCGCCATGTTTTTTAACGTTCAGTGGCAGCGTGATGGTAGGAAACCACGGAAACGAGGTGGCGTCTGTGAAAAGTCACCGCGGTAACGCAGTGAGGAGGAATGGAGCGTTACACTGATGCTGCATTCACCTGCAGTCGGGCAGACGGCCGTCGCTAACAAACCAGATGTCATTTTAGTCACAGAAGTCCAGAGAAAGCCGGTAAAACGTGGTAACGAGGTAAACAATACCACATCGCCATGACAACATATTGTCACGTGTATTGTTTTGCCTCGTGCTGACGGACCACTTGTTTACATAGAGGCTTGTTTATGCCGTTACGTGCAGCGGCTGTCGTCCGTCTGCCGTCTGCCCAATTTCACGTGAATGCAGCATGAAAAATACCATTGAGTAGGGTAGCTTGTGATATACAACCACAACTCTGGATGGGAGGAATTCCTACACAATGTCCCTTTAAGAAATTAATGGAGATTTGTCCACTGAGTGTTGAGTTTGTAGCAACGCTCCTCGATCGATTAGTATCAGAAAGATAAAGTAGGTATGATGTCATGTGATGTCACCTCAAACCTTTACATCCTGTTTGACGCAGTCCGATTAATAAAGGTTACCATGACGACAGGAGGAGACGGACAGCTCGTTCGGTCCGGTCCGGTCCGATCCGGTCCGGTCCTTGGGTCCGTGTCGTGTCTTGTCTGCTCATCTTCATCCTCCTCATCAGTTAAATGTGTTGGCAGAGTGACGCTGATGATGTCACCGACGGTCGTAAGTCATCTCCCAGATGTCGACCTCATTCGATTACCACGGTGACGGCGTCCATATGGTCGACTGTCACATATCCATCACCCGGCAACGCACACACACACACACACACACACACACACACACACACACACACACACACACACACACACACACACACACACACACACACACACTCTGAGGCCTTGATGCAGAACATGAGTTCAGGTTTTTACATGAACATCACGACCGACAGGTTTAATGAGCTGGAAGCTTCTTTACACTTCCTCTCCTCCTCTTCCTCTTCTCCCCTCCTTTCTTTTCCTCTTCCCCTCTATTCTTTCCCTTTCCTCTATTTCTTCTTCATCCCCTCTTCTCCTTTTCTCTTCCTCTTCTTTCTTTCCCTGCTCCTCCTCCTCTTCTCACTCTCCTTTAATCTCTCCTTTAGTTTCTTCTTCTTCCTTCTCCACTACTTCCTTTCCTTTCCGCATCCTGTCCTTCCGTCCTCTTTTCCTTCTCTCCTTTTTCCTCTTCCTTTCCGGCCCTTTTCTTCCTCCTCTTCTTCTCCTTTCTTTTCCTCTTCCCTCTCTCTTTTCTTGTCCTCTTCCTCTCCTTCTTCCGTTCTTTTTTCCTTTCGTCTTTTCCTTCTTCATTCCTTCTTTTCCTTTTCTCTTCCTCTTCTTTCTTTCCCTGCTCCTCCTCCTCCTCTTCCCCTCATTCACTCTCTCCTTTAGTTTCTTTTCCCTTTTCTCTTCTTTTCCTTTCCTCTTTTTTTCACCTTCTTCTCTCCCACCTTCTTCTCTCCCTATCCTTTCTTTTCCTCTTCCTATTCCCTCTCTCTTTTCTTGTGCTCTTCCTCTCCTTTCTTTCATTTTCCTCTCCCCCTCTCTTTTTCCTTTCGTCTTTTTCTTCTTCATTCCATCTTTTCCCATTCTCCTCTTCTTTCTTTCCCTCCTTCTCCCCTCTTCTTCCTCTCATTTACTGTAATCTCTCCTTTACTTTCTTTTCTCTTCTTCTTCTTCTTCTTCTTCCTCACCTTCCTTTCCTTTCCTCTTTTTCTTCAACTTCTTCTCCAGTCCTCTTCTTCCCACCCTTTCCTTTCCTTTCCTCTTCTCCTCTTCCTTCTGCATTACTTCCTTTCTTTGGTATTCCTGTTCTTCTCTTCTCTTTTCCTTTCCTCCTTTTCTTCCTCTTCTTCTTTACACCTCTCTCCTCTCCCTTTCCGGCCCTCTTCTTCTTACTCTTCCTCTCCTTTCTTTTCCTGTCTTTCTTCTCCCTCTGTTTTCTTTTCCTCTTTCTCTTCCTCCTCTTCCTCTTTTCCTAATCTGCCCCTACCCTTTCCTTCCTGGTTTTCCTCTTCTTCCCCTTCTTCTTCCTTCTCTCCTTCTTCCACTCCTTTCCATTCCTCTTCCAGTTCTTTTTTCTTTTCTTTTCTTTTTTTCTTTCTCTTCCTCTTCTTCTTCAGTCTTTTCCTAATATTCCTCCTCTCACTCCCTTTTCCTCCTCCTCTTCCTCCTCTCCTACTCGTCTGCTGCCCGGTGACCTGGCCTCAGTCTGCAGGTCCCTCTACAGGAAGTGGGGGAGCTTATGATAATTCTTCCACAATAAAAGCCCCTCTCGTTGGTGCTGCTGCCGCTCTGCATATCAAACACCGGAGCGTTTACACTCGACTCATCTCATCTCTCCTCTGAAGACTCGTCCGACCATTATGGCCGCCGCGGATCTCAGGAATCACACGGGAAAAACATAATGAAGAGACGAGTTCACGCCGCAGATATGAGTGCGTGTGCGTTAATTATCCGTCCGCTGCAAATGTATTCCACCGTGTTTCAAGTTCACTCTATTGATTCCAGTGTTGTTCCCTCTTAATAACATTTCTTTTATGTCCATCAGGCCTCATGCATAAGTCTGCTCCTCATTTCCATTCAGGTCTGAAGCTGCACACATGACATGATGATGATAAAAAAAAGAAAGAAAAAAAAAAAGCTTTGAAGTAGCTGAATATGATTTATTCATCTCATTGAATCCAGGAGCAGAGAAATAAAACACAAAGAGCAACGCAAAGTTTTCTCTCCATCTTCACGTCACTGTGGAGACGGATCAAAGGTGGAGAGAAGAGGCTTTAAATCTGTGGAGTGGAGCCGACGCTATACGCAGCAAACTGGGCTTCAGACCGCTTTTATTTTTATTTCAGCAGTAAAATGACAATAAAACAAGTGATTCAGAGTGGAAACAAAACAGGGAAACAAGCTGTGAAAGTTTGAAGCTTCAGAGCCAAAGAGTAAAACAAGACTGTTGGCTTCTTTTTAAATAAAGTTTTTTACATTCAAAGCTCAAAGCCAAATACAGACCTGCTCTTGTTGTACACAGGTTGTTATATAATGTTTTTGTCTATTGTTTCTATTGTTTTTAGAGACTTTGTAATTTAATGTTCATTTTAAATGTGTCCCCAACTGGTTCCTCGCTTTATTGTGTCCCCAACTGGTCCCTCGCTTTATCGTGTCCCCAACTGGTCCCTCACATTATCGTGTCCCCAACTGGTCCCTCGCTTTAATGTGTCCCCAACTGGTCCCTCAATTTATCGTGTCCCCAACTGGTCCCTCGCTTTATCGTGTCCCCAACTGGTCCCTCGCTTTATTGTGTCCCCAACCGGTCCCTCGCATTATTGTGTCCCCAACTGATCCATCGCATTATTGTGTCCCCAGACCGGTCCCTCGCTTTATCGTGTCCCTAACTGGTCCCACGCTTTATCGTGTCCCCAACTGGTCCCTCGCTTTATTGTGTCCCCAACTGGTCCATCGCATTATTGTGTCCCCAGACCGGTCCCTCGCTTTATCGTGTCCCCAACTGGTCCCTCGCTTTATTGTGTCCCCAACCGGTCCCTCGCATTATTGTGTCCCCAACTGGTCCCTCGCTTTATCGTGTCCCCAACCGGTCCCTCGCATTAATGTGTCCCCAACCGGTCCCTAGCATTATTTTGTCCCCAACTGGTCCCTCGCTTTATTGTGTCCCCAACCGGTCCCTCGCATTAATGTGTCCCCAACCGGTCCATCGCATTATCGTGTCCCCAACTTGTCCCTCACTTTATCGTGTCCCCAAACGGTCCCTCGCTTTATTGTGTCCCCAAACGGTCCCTCGCTTTATCGTGTCCCCAAACGGTCCCTCGCTTTATCGTGTCCCCAAACGGTCCCTCGCTTTATCGTGTCCCCAAACGGTCCCTCGCTTTATCGTGTCCACAACCGGTCCCTCGCTTTATTGTGTCCCCAACCGGTCCCTCGCTTTATCATGTCCCCAACTGGTCCCTCGCTTTATTGTGTCCCCAACCGGTCCCTCGCATTATTGTGTCCCCAACTGGTCCCTCGCTTTATTGTGCCCCCAACCGGTCCCTCGCATTAATGTGTCCCCAACCGGTCCCTCGCATTATTGTGTCCCCAACTGGTCCCTCGCTTTATTGTGTCCCCAACCGGTCCCTCGCATTAATGTGTCCCCAACCGGTCCATCGCATTATCGTGTCCCCAACTTGTCCCTCGCTTTATCGTGTCCCCAGACCGGTCCCTCACTTTATTGTGTCCCCAAACGGTCCCTCGCTTTATTGTGTCCCCAAACGGTCCCTCGCTTTATCGTGTCCCCAAACGGTCCCTCGCTTTATCGTGTCCCCAACTGGTCCCTCGCTTTATCGTCTCCCCAGAAACACTTCCTGTTGAGCTGGAAGTTTTTACAGTAAACTGATGACGTTGTTTTCTCAGTTTGTTGCACATTTTGTGTCTTTATGTGTCTTCTTCTGAAGCGGCAGTGAGTTGAGCCTTCAGGGCCACCGTAGATGTAATATGGTGATAATGTTCAATCAACCTACAAATCTTTTGTTCCTCTACAAATATTCTAGCCTGATGCATCAGCCGCTTATTTCATTACATTTCATATAGCGTCTGAACACGAGCCATAGGGATTCGTTTGCTTCCGGGAGGCGGTTGCTTACATTTGCTTCAACTAATCGCTGCTGCTTGGTGGTCACGTGTGCTATACACCGGTTAAGCTCATAGGTTAATCTTGAGCGCTTGAGTTCAACGTCATCGCCTTCACTTACCCGTGGCGGACGGACCAATCAGCGAACAGACCGAAGAGCAAACCGAAACGCATTGCTACATGTTTGAGGCAAATGAAATTTGCCGGAACCAGTAGGCGGCGCTAGCCTGGCTACAAATATTCACCATCATGTACACACACTCGTCTCTCAGAAGCTGCGATCGTGTTCAAATGGAGACGTTTCTCGGGCCTTCCTCCTCCTCCATATTTTTACCAGAGAGGTGTTGCACATTATTCTCCAGCTGCCTCATTAGCTTTGCACATCAGCAGATACAGAATTAATATCTCAATAGCACAACAACAACAGCTGCTATTCACCCTCCATCTGAATTCACTGGTGGGTCCGCGCTGGTCTCGGATTAAATGGCTGATGTATACGCCTCATTGTGGATTGAGTGTTGTCTGGTGGGTACTTGAAAATGCATTAACCTACAAACCAGGGGGGAATAAGCCAGAGAGAGGGTTCCATGTAAAACCAGTGAACCCATTAAAAAGGCCTGATCAGAGCGTCTCTGTTTATGAGCGTCTCCACTTCATCCTAATGTAGCTTTTAGACGATGCTAATAGATCACAGGCCATTGTGATCAGACAAGGTAATGGACCTTTGTCACAGCTTGCTGAGTATGGCTTCAGGGCTGCACACATACACACACACACACACATACACACGTCTGCACACCAAAGAAACACACAAAAACGCAGACACACACAGGAACAATGACCCTAATTAATAATGATTAGTCCTCTCTCAAACACACACTCGCAAAATGTGCAAATGGAACAATAAATACAGCTTTTAAACGCGGCTTTTACAACTGAGCTGAAACAATCTCCACTAATCATTAGCAAACATCGGCCTCCGCTCCGTCACTATCAGCCTGTGATGCGTGGAGAGGAGGATAAACCCAGCGTGTGTGTGTCTGTGTGTGTGTGTGTCTGTGTGTGTGTGGTGGGGGTCACTTAATTCTGGCACAGAGCGGCAGCGTTGTCAAAGTTTAAAGAGACGATCAAACAGCTGTGAAAAGTTCAAACACAAACTCAGAGAGACAGGAAGTGAAGTTCACACAGGAGAAGAGAGGAAAGTAACTGCAAAGTACTTGTAATCCATTACTTCATAAGATGTGATACAGTATGTGTGTGTTGTAGAAGATCGAGTTTGAAATTACATTATTAAGTTTATAAAAGTAGTTGATGAATGTTTGTTCGTCCATCAGTGAAAACAACAACGTGTGTAGTTCAGGGGAATCCTGGAAAAATGAAACTGGAAAAATTCAAAGAAGTGAAAGAGAATTTGATGAAAACACAAATCCTGTGTGTTCACGAGTTTCTGCTTCCTGTGTCAATAAAATACAAAATAAAAGTCTTTTAAAATGATTATTTACTGTATTAAACTGATAATAAATATAGAAATAAATAGAAATTAATCAAAGCATCAGTCAAAGTTTCTGTCTGTTCTCATTAATCAGTTTATTAACATTATTAATGAGTCAGTTTTACTTTAACACCAGTTTTTATTTTGCTGTGTCAAAGAGAATTAAAGTTATTTATTAAATCCTCTGATATTCCCAGTCGCCTGTCAGAGGAAGTTCATCAGATTCAGATTGAAAGCTCTGGTATCAGAGGACGATGAGTCGAGCTTCATTTAGTTCTTTTTAGTTTTTATTTTAAATTTATTTTCAGTATTTTAATTTGATTAATCTGGATTTAGAAAATAAATAGAATCACAGGAAACTTCAAGGTTTCAGTTTTTGACCCTTTTTTAACCCCAGAGTTTTTGTGTGTGTGGGGGGGGGGGTTCTGCTCGAGGCCTCGTCTGATCACTGATCAATAACCAATGATCAAAATCCAACATTATGACATCATAACCTGAGGTGAAGAGTTACCAAATGCAGAAAATCATTGAATCTATTGCTATGATCAACATATAAAAATATAATCCAGGTCATTTACTGAGTTTGAATCTATTTTAGATCTTTTAATTGATTGATTGATTGATTGATCACCGTTTACTGACACACTTTATATTTAAAAACAAAAAACATGAACAAAAACGTCAATTGTCAAGGTACTGCTAAACCTTTAGCGTGTAACTATTAGAAAACAGACATAAAGAACTCCTTTGGACTAAAAATAAACATTATTATTATTAACATTATTCAGATTAACGGTTATTTCAAGGTCTGAATTTAATTTAATATGAAAACACTGAAAGTTTTCATTTTATTTCATGAATTTAAACTTTTTTTTTAATTGATCTGGACCCTGAAACTGCGACATCGGTCCAGTTTTTATCTCAATATGAGAAACTGAGCGTTTTCATCAGTATCATCACCTCTGACAAACGGCTTATTGTTTCAGCCCAGAGAGAGAGAGGAAGGGGGGGGGGGGGGTAGAGAGGATGGTGGGTAATAGGGGACATAAAAAAAAATAATGATTAGCCTACTATGTAAATGGCAATTAAAGGACACTAAGTGCTGCGGGCGCTGTCCTTGTGTTTCACACTCAGTTCGGATGGGGGGGGGGGGGCAGAGATGGAGGTTGGGGGGGTAGGAGTGGGGGGTGGGGGGTGGGGGGCAATAATCTGGCACAATGCATTAAATCAATTAAGCGGAATGGAAAAAGTGATCAGATTAGTCCAGTCTGAACTGAGCCTGAACCAGAACTTTTTATTTCATTTTATTTTATTTTTTAGAGTCGAGTTCAGCAGAATCAACCTGAACTGATGGTTGAGTGAGGGGGGGGTTGAGGGGTGAGGGGGGAGGGGGGGGGGTGCTGCTGCAGTGGCTGCTGGGAATGAGCATCATTAGTTTTACTTTAACTCAAAGAGCTCTCGGTGTAATTGAAGGAGACCGGTGGGGGAGGGGGAGGAGTGGGGGGTGAGGAGAGAGGAAGAGACGACAACAAACATCTGAGTGTTTAAAATCTCATTGATGAAACGAGGAGGAGGAGGAAGAAGAGGAGGAGGAGGAAGAGGAGGAGGAAGTCATTTGCATAGACGAGCGGCGCCACCTAGTGACGTCTCATATGCAAAACAGCACGAGGACCAGGACACAGACTGAGATTAATAATAATATGAATGATGATAATATAATAATAATAAAAACAAATCTTAATGAGTTGTTTCACAGGAGTTTAGAGACACAGTGATCAGAGCTGTAAAAAGGGGGCGGGGCTTCATTTACATATGGATTACATTCATTATAACAGTAAAATAAAAGTGTTTTTAATGTGAATCTTTTCATCTTTTGGAAAAGATTTAATGTCTCTGAGACAAATGTGAAGTTTTAATATAATAAAGTTTTAATAATGATTTATTAATATAATAGTTATGACACTTTTTTGTTAACAACTTTTTTATTGCTTTTAAAGGAAAACAAGTACAGCAGTCCGACAAAAGTAAAAGGTACATTGCAATCTAATAAAAAAATATAAATAAATAAAATAAAATGAAAATAAAAAGAAGGGACCAGGCGGCGACCCCCCCCAACTTGGATCTCTATAAACTCTTACAGGACATGAGAGACCATGTTTAAACAAGAAATGCAAATAAAAACAGTAATTACAGCAATTCCTTGATCTTATCTGCCATTGTTTGCCATGCTAGAGTAGTATCAGCTCCAACACCCTGAAAGCTCCATATTTATTATGTCAATGTATGTGTTAAATAATGACACTTTTATCAATATGAAATCAATATAAAACATGACCATGCAGAGTTTTAAAATCTGAATTTCTCTGTTTCTCTGCAGCTCAAACAAACGTCTCATCACAACATCAACTGTTAATTCATTATATATGAATAAAATGAGACAATAATCAACATCTAGAGTCGATATGTTATAGATTTATTATACAGGAATGTTTTTTTATGTGAGTTTCTGATTCTTTTCTTGCTTCATGAGTTCATTCTCAGTTTAAAGTTGGAGAAACTGTTTTTTTTTCTGACTTTGAATCAGATTCACAAGCCTGCAAAATATCAGTTTGATATAATTTTAAAAGATTAAAGTTTCTGCAGCTTCAGTTTCCTCCAGATTAAAGGGATAGTTAAACATTTTACACAATCCAACAACTCCCCAACGCTCTGGTGGACAAGTTGTGACCTGCACATTCACCACGCTATGAGATAATAACACAACGTTACGAGACAGAGTTGTTTTAGAGGGAAATTCATGCAAAACCACTGATGCGCGTTGCCTTCAGGGACAGTTTTTCATCAAGCAGTCTCTGTATTTCCCTCTAAAACAACTCTGTCTGGTAACGTTGTGTTATTATCTCATAGTGTGGTGAATGTGCAGCTCACAACTTGTCCACCAGAGCGTTGTGGAGTTGTTGGATTGTGTATTTGATGAGTTTGACGAGGGAAACCAAGAAATCCCATAATATAAGCCTCCGTAGCGTAGCTCTGAGCAGCTCGCGGCTCTGCTCCGCCGTTCTAAAAACTCCTTGCAACGACAATTAAAGGTAACGAACCTATACTGCTATGACTATATAGGGATTATGCATGGCAATGGGGACAATTTGCCAAAATGTTGAACTATCCCTTTAAAGTCTGAAGTGAGCTGAGCCTTCAGGGCCACCGTAGCAAAACCAAACCAACAGCTACACAGTGTCACAGTCTCATTTTTCAGCCACTCTCACACATCTCCTCCTCGTCTTCGTCTTATCAGATGAAACTCAACAACCGTCACTAAGTGAATAAAGCCCCCCCCCCCCCCTCTCCTTTTGTCTGCTGTTTTGAATTGGCCATGATGATAGGGAGGAATAATCTCCCCCCTCCTCCCCCCTCTCCTCCTCCTCTTCACTGGCTGAGATTGACAGTTCATTTCAGAAATCAATATTTACAATTTACTTCTTTCAAAGTTCATTCTTGCAGCCGGCTCCATATTACCCCAGCAGCTCCTCCAAATAAGCTGATCATATCTCCCCCGGACCTGGAATGAGTTTCCTTCCCCCCCAAAATGTAGTGTGGGTCTCCTCTCCCCCCCACCCCCCTCTTCCCTCCCCCCTTTTCTCTCTCTTCTCTTCTCTCTCTCTGAGAAATCAATGTCTGCGTCTCTGCGCTTTAATCTGCCTCTGATGACAGGAAATCTTTATCAGCTCCTGCCTCAGTAGCAGCAGCAGCAGCAGTAACGGGGGGGCAAAAGGGGGGGGCAAGGGGGGGTAAGGGGGGGCCGTGTGGACCCTCAGATACATGGGACTCTAATGTGGAGGGGACATTAATCACATCTGGTCTGATCCAGATGTTTCACCTCAGGAACAACAAGACAAGATATGAGGCTTATATAATAATAAAAAGAAAGAAAATCAATCACACACACAGAGAAGAGGAGGATCATGGGAAATGTAGTTCTGGAGTCAAAATGAACAGAGAAAAGTCCACACTGTAAAAAAAAACTCAAAATCTTTCCAAGAATATTTGTCTTATTTCTTGTCAAAATGTCTCATTTCTAGTCAAAACTAATCTCTTTCCACTTAAAATAAGACTCATCACATAAAAATTAACTTGTTTTTAGATAATTTTCATTTTTTTCAAGCAAATTTTCACTTGAAATAAGTAGAAAAATCTGCCAGTGAAAGCAAGTTTTTTGTGCTAATTAGGAAGAAAATCTTGCTCCACTATCAGATTTTTCTACTTATTTCAAGTGAAAATATGATTGAAAGAAGTAAAAAGTTTCTAAAAACAAGCTGCTTTTAATGTGACGAGTCTTATTTTGAGTAGCCTATAATTTGATTTGTTTTGACTAGAAATAAGACAAATATTCTTGGTAAGATTTTGAGTTTTTGCAGTGCAGTGTCTGACTGTGATCATTTTAGACTTGTTTTTTCCTATTCTGTTACAAGTTTCCATGTGACTGCTTCATTTATTTATTAATTGCATATTTATTTTTCATTTATCCTAACTTTTCCTTCTTTTCTTTTCTTTTCTTTTGTTTGTAGGTGTTGTTGCTTTATTATTAGCTTGATTCAGGATAATTAATCGTCTTTGTTAAATACTCAAACATGTATGCAAGTATATTTGTGTTTGTGTATGAATTTTAAAAGTTAGAATATTGTAAGTGTGGACCCCAGGGAGAATAGTGGCTGCTGAGCAGTGACTAATGGCGCTCTATAATAAACTAATAAACTAATCCTCCTCCGTTGGTACAGAAACATAATCTCACTCATAACCTGAGGCCCAATTACAGAAGCCAATGGTTTGAATCTGACCTGGTTCGTCTCATCTTCACTGTTTTACTGGAGTTAAGACAGAAAATATTAAAGAATAAAGAGAGAAAATGATCTAAAGCTGCAGAGAGACACATTAGAGAAGTAAAACTACAAGTTAAACCAAGAATAAATCTTGATTTTAATGAGTTTTCAATTTTTTCAATTTTACTTGTATTATTCTGCTGTTTTTATTGTCTGTAAAGCGACTTTGAGTTCCCTGAAAAGCGCTCTATACTGTAAATAAAAAATGTATTACACACACACATACATACACACTCAGGTCTATGGGGAGTGTGTTTATCTGAGGTCAAACAGCTTCTACAGTGACGGATGAAAAACGTCTGTGACCTAAAAACAATCAATTTATTTCTAATTAGCTCCAGATGAGAAGTGGGAGGGGTTATCAGACATCAGGTATCGATTAATATAGACGATCATCAATAAATGAGTTTCCCAAGAGAGAATCAGCAGACGAAACATCACAGGAGGAGGAGACTCATTATCATAATAAATCTCATTATTATTTTTATATAAAAGTGAGACATGGACATAAATTACATTTTTGGTTGTTTGTGATAATGATGTTGAGTAAAAATTATTAAAAATAAATAAATTAAAACAACAGTTTAAAATGATCAAATGGACCCATGAGAAACCGAAAATGACTTCATCCATGTATGTACATGTGAAATGTTATAGATTTATAATGTTTGAAGTAAAGTCAGAGCCCAAGAGAGAGAGGACTATAATGAAAGAAAGAAAGAAAGAAAGAAAGAAAGAAAGAAAGAAAGAAAGAAAGAAAGAAAGAAAGAAAGAAGAGCCTTCATCATCAGTGGTGTGATTCTGCCCTCTGCTGGTCAGTTCAGGTTAAAGCAGCTTTAAATAAACGTTTGGATGAGACGCTGCTGTTAAACCTTCTCTCTCTCTCTCTCTTTTTGTCACTTACAGTAAATAAAATGTTCATGTTTATATGTTTTGTGCTTTAAAGGGATAGTTCACGCAAAATTCAAATTTCACTCGTTATCTCCTCCCCCTCATGTGGACTAAGGGCTGGGAGGACTCTGAAACTTCTCCCAGCCCTTAGTCCACATGAGGGTGAGGAGATAATGAGTGAAATTTCAATTTTGGGTGAACTATCCCTTAAAAACTAAAAAATTCACGTTCACTGAATTCTGTTTCAAATCTTTTGTTTTGTTGTTCTTGTGTGTTGATTATTAATTATTTATTTTGTTTCCATGTTGAAATCTTCAGATTTTTACACAGAAGCTGCAGTTTGTCTGCTTTGTCTCTGATCAGATTTGACTTTTTATTTTTATAAATCTGCAGTTATCATTATGGGATGTTGCGTGTCTGGTTGACGAGGTACAGTATGAAACTAATTTAAGCTGCTTTAGAACCGAGCTGCAAAAAGACAAGAAAAGATAAATGTGAGAAAGTGTTGTCACAACAACATCTCCACTAAAATATGTTACAGCCCCATGCAACACGTCATCAATGACATCACAGCGGCTTCGCTAACTCATCAATCAAAAACAAGAGTGTTTTATGGTTGTTCATATAGTAGCCTAGTACATTTTGGAAAGAACTTGAAAATTATATATTATGTAAAACAAAACACAAAATTAACATTGAGGGGAAGAACATTATCACTTATTTTGATTTCAAAGAAAAGAAACTATGTATTATAGTAAACCTTTGTATTTTATTGGGAAAGTTTCATATTCATAAATGCAAAAAATCTGAATTCTTCACCATCATTTAAGTTGCTTTTGATTGAAGTTGATTATTATTTTAAGTCTCTTAATTTAATTACAAACAAGAAATGTATATCAATAATGAACATACATTCAGAAATGTTTAAAGAATAATCTGTCACAATAACTATTATTGTAATTTTCATGGGATATGAAGTCTGTCACCAAATGTATTTTCCTTTATTGTTAACTTGATTGTTTTGTTCTATTTTATTTAACTTTTGTTATACTGTCATAAAATTTGTGACTTTACTGTACTGTTACTGTTGTAACGCATGTGAGCTGGAAAGACTGAAATGTTGTTATTGTTACAACTTTATATAAAGTTGAAAAAAAAAATCAAAAACAAGAGTGAATTTGTTTTATTGTATTTTATTCATTCATTTATTCATATAATTCATTCTCAGATGTCTTTCTTTTACATGTATTTATTTTATGCATTTGTCTGTTTATTTCAATAAAACAACATCAGCACAGTTAAAAACACTTTAATATCACATTAAATCTGAGGTTTGTAATAATAATATAAACAGGACAGTAAAGTGTCTGAATGTGCTTTTCACCTTTTGACCTTTTACTTCAGTTTAACATGTAAAAGAGACGGAGCAGTTTGTGTTCATCCTGCATGACGTCCTGCAGCGTCAGATTCACCTTTACAATGAGAATTTCAAACGACTTCACGGCTCCAACTGTGTCGTCGTGAGCAGATTCAGAACTGGAGACAAACTCATGTGACATTAAAGGGATAGTTCAACATTTTTGGCAAATTGGCCCATTGCCATAATCCCTATAGGAGTAGGTTCATTACCTTTAATTGTCGATGCAAGCTAATTTTTAGAACAGTGGAGCAGAGCCGCGAGCTGCTACAGAGTCTAATGGGACTTTTGAATTTTTGAAAAATTGCCCCATATTCAGGTTCTATAGTGCAGGCAAAATAAGCTGAAGCCTCATCTGACACCTTTTCGGTCAGGGTTATTTGTTTTGGATTTTTATACTTTAATGAATTATTGTTCATTTATGTTTAAATCATATGTGTATATAATGTTGTTTATTCATGTCTGTACTTGATTCTACAAGTAAAAAAAAAAAGAAGACGAAAATAAAACTCACTAAACTAAACTATTCAGGTTCTAATGACGTCATTACACAGTTTATCCACTAGAGGCCGCTCATCATTTATTCTATAGTGTTTTAGATTCAAATAAATCTTCTTCAAAATGATTCATTTTAAAAGGAACAAATAACAAAACACTAAAGTTACAGTTTGACATTTTTGGGAAATATACTTAATCGGCTTCATTATTGATAGTTATAGGACAAAACTGATGCTAAGCTAAACTAACCAGTTGCTGGCTCCACTGTGTGTGACTTATATGTTGATGTTTCTTATGCATATTCAGTGAAACAACAAACGTGTTTTACATTTTCTGTTAACGTAAAGATTTGTTGTTTTTTTTATTTACATATCTAGAGTCAGAAACATGTTGAAACTGAAAACATTCACAGACGACGAGTTTGTATCTGATCCTGCAGGTCAGCGTCCTCCTGCTGCAACAACATGGTGAATGAATAATGTTTTTGTGCTCATATTCAGACTTTATCGATCAACTCTGAACATTTTACATTCAGTTGAATAAAAAACAAAAGAAACAAACTCTGATCCAGCTGTTTGAAGTGATTCAGACCAAACACACCTGCACATCTGTCCCTGCTGCTGTTGGTTTGAAACAATATATTTACAGTAGGTTCAGTGGCAAGAAAAAGTGTGAACCCTTTGGAATCTCCTAGTTTCTGCATGAATTGCTTTGTTTTCCATTGCAGGCCTGAAGTTTACCAAAGACCTTGACACTCCACAACACAACTGGGAAATATTTTGTGGAGTGATGAAACTAAGACTAAATTCTTCTATTTTTCTTTTCTTTTTTGTAGTACGGATGGTGTAAAAATGGCGCTTGCAAGCAGGTAAACCAGTGGTTCTGAAAGTTTTTTTTTACGTCAAGGACCCCTAAATTGACACAAATTGGACCCTCATTGGACAAAATGTTGAAACAAACAGCAGAAATACACAAATATTTGTTCTAAGACTGAGTAACGTTACTGTCTTAGTCAATGTACGTTCAAATTAGGGCCATTGGTGTGAATTTTTTTTTTTTTAAGTATATTTTTGGGGCATTTTATTGCCTTTAATTGACAGAACAGTCAAGAGAGAGAGAGGAAATGGGGAGGCAGAGAGGGGGAATGACACACAGGAATGGGTTGCCCGATGCGAGATTCGAACCGGGGCCGCCTGCAGACTGTAGCCTCAACATGGGGCAGTCGCTCTACCAAGTGAGCTAAACGCCACCCCCCATTGGTGTGAATTTTTGCAAAAAATGTTAGCGAAATTTCTGGAAAAAACTGGTAACATTTCTTTTTTTTAAAAAAAGAGGTTAAACATTTAATTTCTCAAAAACAGTAAAAAAGAAATCTAGAAAAAAAAAGGTTTTAAAAATTGTAGAAAAAAAGTACAAATTTCTCCCCCAAAAAGTTTTTAAAAATTTAGAAAAAAAAGTTGCGAAATTTCTCCAAAAAAAACTACAAATACTTAAGTGATAAAAATCTAAAAAAAAAAAAAAAATGTTTTTTTTTTAATTTTGAGAAAAAAAAGGTAAAATTTCATCCCAAATTTTTTTTATTTTTTTTTAATTGAGGGGGGAAAAAAAGAAAAAAAAATTCTAGAAAAAAGTGGAAACATTTTGAGAAAAACTTCAACCCTCTCAAGGACCCCACTTTGAAAACCACTGATGTAAACATCATCTCAAAGGTGAAGTACAGTGGAGGGAACATCACGGTTTGGGGCTTTGCTGGCTCAGGGCCTGGACAATTTGACATCATCGAGGGCAAAATGACTTCCAGAGTTTCTCCAGGCTTCCTACAGGACAATGTCAGGGTGGCTGAAGCTCAGTAGAAGTTGTGTGATGCAGCAGTGCTGATCAGTTCTGATCTGCAGCTACAGGAAACGTTTGGTTGAGGTTGTTGCTGCCAAAGGAGCTTCAACCACTTAGTAAATCCAAGGGTTCACTGACTTCTTCCACCTGCACAGTGGATGTTTAATGGATTTGTTCAATAAAGACATGAAATATTATAACTGTTTGTGTATCAGGTTACAAACATTCGGTAGATCGGATCACATTAAATGACCAATTTATGCAGAAAACTAAGAAATTCCAAAGTGTTTACATACTTTTTCTTGCCACTGTACATGATGAGAAGCCGCAGCAGCAGCAGCAGCATCAAAGCATTTTACTGATCTGCGTGACCTCGTGACCTTTGCCGGTGGCGCTGGCGCTGGCGGACAGCGGCGGTGGCGGCGGCTCCATGCGGCTGCGCGGGTCGCGGGTGTCGTTGAGCGGACACTCGCTGGGCGCGCGGCACCAGAACACCTGCTTGTAGGAGTTCCTGAAGTTCTCGGACAGGAAGGCGTAGATGACGGGGTTGACGGAGGAGTTGCTGTAGGCCAGGCAGTGAGCCACCACCCTGAAGACGAACGACGCCTGGTTCAGAGGGAACGAGCCGAACTCCACCCACAGGTGCACGACGTGGTGGGGCAGCCAGGACAGACAGAAGACCACCACCACCACCAGCACCGTCTGGGCCGTCTGCAGCAGGAGGAAGAGGAGGAGTACACTGCAAAAACTCAAAATCTTTCCAAGAATATTTGTCTTATTCAAAATGTCAAAATGTCTCATTTCTAGTCAAAACTAATCTAAGTCCACATAAAATAAGACTCATCACCTAAAAATTAACTTGTTTTTAGATCATTTTCACTTGTTTCAAACTGATTTTCACTTGAAATAAGTAGAACAATCTGTTTTTTGTGTTTGTAATAAGAAAGAAAAACTTGCTCCATTATCAGATTTTTCTACTTATTTCAAGTGTCTAAAAACAAGCTACTTTTTTAATGTGATGAGTCTTATTTTAAGTAGAATGAGATTTATTTTCACTAGAAATGACATTTTGACTAGAAATAAGACAAATATTCTTGGTAAGATTTTGAGTTTTTGCAGTGTAGTAGTAGTTTATTCACAGTCAGTCAACCTTCCATAATACCATCATTCGTTCAACTAGTGCATAAATAGATTGAAAAGGTGCAGGCTGAAGCTATCCATCTTACACTGCAAAAATTCAAAATCTTACCAAGAATATTTGTCTTATTTCTTGTCAAAATGTCTCAATTTAGTCAAAACTAATCTATGTCCACATAAAATAAGACTCATCACCTAAAAATGTACTTGTTTTTAGATAATTTTCACTTGTTTCAAACTAATTTTCACTTGAAATAAGTAGAAAAATCTGCCAGTGAAAGCAAGTTTTTTGTGTTTGTATTAAGAAAGAAAAACTTGCTCCACTATCAGATTTTTCTACTTCTTTCAAGTGAAAATTTGCTTTAAAAAGTAAAAAGTGTCTAAAAACAAGCTACTTTTTTAATGTGATGAGTCTTATTTTAAGTAGAATGAGATTTATTTTCACTAGAAATGACATTTTGACTGGAAATAAGACAAATATCCTTGGTAAGATTTTGAGTTTTTGCAGTGTAGTAGTAGTTTATTCGATCTTGAGCATCAATCACAGTCAGTCAACCTTCCATAATACCATCATTAGTCCAACTAGTTCATAAATAGATTGAAAAGGTGCAGGCTGAAGCTATCTAGCTTATAAATGCCTAGGCTACCCTTTAATTCAATATTCCATTAAATCCATTAGAGCTCTTCATGGTTTCAGAGTCATAGAAAGAAACAAGTATCCAATAATTAACAAATGAAGCCAAAAAATAAAATAAATAAATAATTAAACAGTATTACAGTTGCAATCAGAGTCATAGAAAGAATATCTCCCCTCTCTTTCCTTGAGAGACGGAGACAGAGGCTCATATAACGTCAGCTGACCACTCAGAGAGCAGCAGATAACGACGGCAATAAAACCTGATCAAATAAAACAGACGGAGCTTCATGTCGGAGCCGCTTGTCCAGGGCCGGACCAAGCCTCCATGGGGCCCGAAGCAAAAATGTATTTTGGGGCCCTCTATTACTGCTAATAAAACCGATTGTTGATCATTTACACACCTACTACAAACTTATTTACTTTTTCTAATCTGTCATAACAAAATCATCTTCCTAGCCTGGCATGTTTTCACACATCTATATGAGTTTTCATTGTCAATTCGACACATGTTAATACATGAGGTGAAATGTAATTAGTTACTCTGGTCCCGGTGCAAGCCCAATAAAAGAGAGTCAATAAAAAAAGTGTACAATAGAATAAAAATAGCTAACTGAGTATGAGTACAGTACAAAGTACAAAATAGCAAGATAGAAATAGATCAAATATGCAAAAATAAGCAAAGTAAATAAATAATATAGAAAATCTAACATTATTTGGGGTTTTAAATAAACTGCAACAGCAATGTGCAACAACAACAATTAAGGTTTTTTGTAATTTTGCAGGATTTCTCGAGGGATCGACAAAAGTAACGCACTATAAATTTAAAAAAGGGAATTGCTTTTTGGGGTTAGGGTTAGACAAACTCTTTACAAACATTTTTACATTTCTACAAACCAAAAACCTTTTATTCTAAGCAGGTTCTCTGTGTGGGAGCTGAAGCAGCTGCTCGATGCTCACTGTTTTGTTTTTTTTTCCTCCAGCTCTGCAGCCGGCAGCTATTCTGGTGCACACGACGCAGCTTCCTGTCATATCTCAGATCAGAGCTGACCGGTCATTAAGCCATCGGTCACCTCCCGGTCTGAGTCATTCATCACGGTGCAGCTCACTGAGCACCAGGACTCAACAACACAAACCAAACACAACACACCATGCACACACACACACACACACACACACACAAACCTTCTTCTTGGAGAGCTCCGACTTTTTGGAGACGTTCCTCAGCTTTTTGTGCAGATGGTTCAAAACCTGCAGCAACAAGAAGAAGAAGACGGTTTTAGGACTTAAATTAAAAAGCTGTCGACCTGAATCAGCTCAGAACCAAACAAACAGGTGAAAATATCATGGAAAGTTTATTTATGTCAATAATTCAATTCAAAAAAGTGGGGAAAAAAAGGAAATATTGGCCTTCTGAAAAGTATGTCCATCTATATGCACTCAATACTTGGTTGGGGATATTTGACATGAAATGGACTTTTCCATAATATTCTAATATATTGAGATGCACATGCTACTGAGGACTTATTACAATAAAAGACAGAAAATGTGACTTTTAATGTTTAAATATACTGATATTTATAACTTTAATCTGTGAAAATTATTAAATAAACGTGTTATTTATCTTACGAAATGACTCTGATTGATGCACAGCCTACTGCACAATCAATCAACTGTCAAGAATTTAGCAATGCATGCGAATAGAGCCCTAGGGGCAATCATAGCCAAGTGTAAATGTATGGGTGGTTTTCCTTTTAAATGCTATACTAAATTGTTTCAATCCTTGGTCCTGCCTATTTTGACCTATGCTGCTGCTGTCTGGGGATACAAAAGTTATTCTCTTATTAATGCTGTGTTTAATAGAGCATGTAGATTCTATCTAGGTGTGGGTAAATACACCCCAAATGCTGCTATACAAGGTGATATGGGCTGGAAAACCCCATGGCAACATCAGTGGTCCTGTATTTTTAAAAACTGGCAAAGACTCTGTGGAATGTCTGACAGTCGATTATGTAAACGTGTTTTTCAGTGGGCGGCTCATTTGACAAATGTAAAAAATTATATGCATACGGTAAAAACCTTTTTCAGTACTATGAATTTACCTCATCTTGCTTGTACAGATATGGTTTATTCTAGTAACGACCTTAAATGTTTTGATGTGGCTGTGTCAAAGGCAGATGAGGACTCGTGGCTACAGTTAATAAATAAACCAGAAGGGAATAAATTACGCACCTATTGCCTATTTAAGGGTACATTTGAGACAGAGCATTATGTAAAGAATATACTTTCAAGACAACATAGAAGTTCCCTTGCTAAATTTAGATGTGGAGTTGCTCCTTTAGCAATAGAAACTGGTAGATACACAAACACCCCATTGGAGAGATGTTACTGTGTTTTATGTGATTCTGGCTCCATTGAATCAGAAGCCCATGTTCTTTTGCACTGTGTTACTTATATGGACATTCGTGCTGATCTATTTAGTACACTTTCTAAGTTTTATTTTAATTTTAATGATTTTGATGATATGAATAAATTGTGTGTCATTTTATCTGGTAAACATTGTATTAATGAATGTGCCAAAGCCTGCCACCTCATCCTCAATAGAAGACTGTTTCTTATGAGTTCCAGTTCATAAAACAATTGTTTTGCTTTGTTTTGTTTTGTTTGTATGGTACCATAATGTGCGTTTCTATTCATGTTTTTAGTAGTTGGTGTCTCACAACTCTCTTTTGAGTGGTCCCCAACACTTTTAATTTTGTCAAGGGGGAACGGGTCATTTTGTAATCAATACTGTATTTTTATACTGTCTCTGGATTTTTATTGTGTGTTGTGGAGTGACACCGAAATAAAGCTTATCTATCTATCAATAATCAATAATATTTCAATGAATATGTTTCTATTTCAAGCTAAAAACTTAAAAAAGAACAACGAACATTCAACTTTTCTGAGGATTAAAGTCACAATCTAGTGATGATGCCTCATTTGATCTACTCTGATCAGTTATTATGTACACATTTATTACACTATAACAGAGAAAATATGACTTTAATGTTTAAAAAATACTCATATTTTTCACTTAATGAGGAAATAAAGTCCTCATCTGTCTTATGATTGATGCACATCCTGATAATCAATAATATTTCAGAGAATATTTTTCAATTTCAGGGTAAAAACTGAACATTTTTAAGAACATTCAACTTTTCTGAGGATTAAAGTCACAGTTCGTCTACATCTAGTGGTGCTGCCTCAGTTTTATCAATGGTACTCTGATCAGCTGTCATTGATCTGATTGATTGATTGACTGTCTACCTTGCCTCTGATTGGTGCGCACCCACCTTCGCGTAGCAGACGGAGATGAGCGCGAGCGGCAGCAGGTATCCGAACACGAAGGTGCACATTACGTAGACCTTCCGGTGGTGGTCGGGCCAGACCTCCCAGCAGAAGGTGTTGTTGTCGTCACCGCGCTGCACGATGCTCTGGTAGTGCGCCACGGGGGCGGCCATGGCCAGGGACAGGACCCAGATCAGCACCACGCCGACCAGCGCGTGCCTCCCCACCCGGATCGACGAGGACCTGTGTAGTGTACACTGCAAAAACTCAATATCTTACTAAGTATATTTGTCTTATTTCTTGTAAAAATGTCTTATTTTTAGTCAAAACTAATCTCTTTTCACTTAAAATAAGACTCATCACATTAAAAAGTAGCTTGTTTTTAGACACTTTTTACTTCTTTCAAGCAGATTTTCACTTGAAATAAGTAGAAAAATCTGATAGTGGAGCAAGTTTTTCTTTCTTATTACAAGCACAAAAAACCTGCTTTCACTGGCAGATTTTTCTACTTATTTCAAGTGAAAATGTGTTTGAAACAAATTAAAATTAACTAAAAACAAGTTTATTTTTAGGTGATGAGTCTTATTTTAAGTGGAAAGAGGTTAGTTTTGACTAGAATTGAGACATTTTGACAAGAAATGAGACAAATATTCTTGGAGAGATTTTGAGTTTTTGCAGTGTATTATCCACCTGAACATTTTTGCTTTAATATCTTGAATTATCTTATGTTTTTCATGGTGTTTTCTTAAGGGATATAGGTTAGAGGTCAGTCACCATTTGGATAGGAACTTCATTTGTGATAAGTAACAGTTTACAGTTAAATGGAATAAATATAAATAAATTCAGATGTTACAAGAGAAAAGGCACACGCATACATTTACAGCAAGATTAGGTTTAGATTAGGTGTCTAGCAGTAGTGTGGAATGTACCCTGAGAAATGTGTTTCTTGTCATCTACCCATCTCTGTGGGTCGTAGTTTTTGGGGATAGGCTACTTGACACTGTATCTATGATTAAGTTAGCTTGGTCAAGAGGTTAAATGTCAGATGGCATAGGTTAGATTCTGTTTTTAGATCCTGTCTTTGTCTGACCTGATCTTGGTCAAACATATCCTTATATTGGGAAAAAGGTGGAGTTTTAGAAAACGTATATAAGGTTAGAGCTTTAGGCCAAGAGGGAGAGATCTCATATTGGCACCAGAGATGCTCCACGATTCGGCATTTTTGTACACTGTTCTTTTTCTTGTAATAAACTCTTTTTGAATGCAAGAAAAGACGTGTCGGCGGTGATCCCTTCTCTTCATCAACACGTCAATATACCACACCTGCGGGCGTGCACGATGGCCACGTAGCGGTCCACGGACATGGCGGACAGCGTGAAGATGCTGACGAGCATGGACACGGTGAAGAAGTAGTGGATGAACTTGCAGATGAAGGCGCCCAGCACCTGTAGTAGGCCGTAGTAAAAATGCATTTAAAACAGACAAACATGTTGTATTAGTGTTAGTATTCATTTTCTTATTTTAAATATTAGTAACTGTTTCATTTTTACTTATAGGACGAATCGCCTTGTTGTTTACATTCTACTTCCGGGTAGAAAACCAGCATTCGAATAATAGTGACGAGAGTTTCGCTATATATCTCATTTTTCATGTTACTATATCACCGTTTAGACTAATCTGATGTTTGTAAAGTCTATAAAACCAATGATTGGACAAACATTACTATTTACGTGTGCACATTTTTGTAATTAGTCATGGTTATCATAGATTAGCTGGGCTAACGGTTAGCCTACTTGTTTAACTTTAATAACTCAGTGACTCAATAAACGGTCCATGAAAAAATATTTTCTCCAGCGGATATCTGAGTTACAACATGACTGACTAGTTTCATGTCGTGGCTGACAACGGGAGGGTTTTAACAGCTGACGTCCTGATGTTAGCTTAGCTACTGCCACCGTTAGCTTAGCTGCTGCCGTTAGCTGTCAGCTGAGCCACTGATGCTTTCTAGACACCGTGATTCCCCCAGACTGAATAAATACAACACATAGCAACACAAAACACACACAGAAATTAATGTTTCTTCAATCATTTCAGATTTGTCAAAATGGTGATAGGGCGTGAAAAATATGATGACTCTCGTTCGTTACTATTGATCTCATTCAAATTACGTGCTGGTTTTCTACCCGGAAGTAGAATGTAAACAACAAGGCGATTCGGTCTATAGGACGAATCTCCTTGTTGTTTACAACTACTTCCGGGTAGAAAACCAGCATTCGAATAATAGTGACGGACGAGAGTTTTGCTATATATATCTAATTTTTCATGTCACTATATCACTGTTTAGACTAATCTGATGTTTGTAAAGTCTATAAAACCAATGACTGGACAAACATTACTATTTACGTGTGCACATTTTAGTCATGGTTATCATAGATTAGCTGGGCTAACGGTTAGCTACCTGTTTAACTTTAATATCTCAGTGACTCAATAAACGGTCCATGAAAAAATATTTTTTATATAAATATTCACTCTTTCTTATGACGTAATCTCATGGCGCACTCCTCCTAATCGCAAAACACCAATGAATGGAAACGGTCATAAATTCGCATTTGCTTTTTGCGCATTTTCACAAAATCCGCTCTTAAATTTTTAAGATCTAATGCATTAAAATTTTCAGATATTGTGTTAAAAGACAATGGAAATCATTTTTCGAGTAAAGAACAACAGCCTTCCAGCTTGTATCCTTATTACCAGTTATTTAAATTAAGAAAAGGAAACTATAATTTAAGAGGGTTATTGATTTTTGAAATGTGTAAAGTGAGAACTAATATAAAATACAAATGTGTTTCAGTCAGGAGTTAAAATGTGGAATAAGCTCAGTGATGAGTTGAAGACATGTAGTTCTTTGTTGAGTTTTAAGAAAGCCTTGAAATGTAAAATAATGAAAAATAATGATTACTTTCATCTTATTATTTTGGACTGCTGACATTCTAGGTAATTTAATTTCATAGAGTGTAAAGGAGAGGCAAATATAAGCCTTGGGCTTCAGCCTATTCCCTTTTCGGTCACTGTATGATATTTTATGTTGTGTGTGTGTGTGCGTGTGTGTATGGTTGCAATTGTGTATAATATGTTTTGTCTAAACTGTTCACACAGATGGTTGATTTTGATGTTGGTGTTGTATGACCGAAATAAACAAATTTCAATTCAATTAAAAAATTCGATACATTTGGATGGAAACCCAGCTAATGTTGCCATAGAGCAGTAGCTACAGTAGCAGCGACATGAACACACAAAGTTGTCACTCTGTATCTCTCCGCCCTAATACAGAGGCGTATAACTCACCCAGGTGGGCAGCATGTAGATGGTGGACTGGAAGGGCACGCAGCACAGCAGGTAGGACAGGTCCGCCACGCTCAGGTTCAGGATGAAGATGTTGGTGGTGCTGCGCCGCGCCTGGACCCCCGGTTTGCTGCGCGCCAGCACCGTGATCACCATGGAGTTCCCCACCACGCCGAGCAGGAAGATGAGCGCGAAGATGAGCAGCGAGATGAAGTTGTCCACCCCCATCCCCAGGATCAGTTTGGCGGGAAGAAGCCGCACGGTGTCGGTGCCGACTCGGTACTGGCTCAGGTTCTGGTTCTGGTTCTGGATCTGGATCTCCACCTGCTCCATGTTTCTCTCTGACGCACAGATGGTGAACTTACATGTTGAGATAACGAGGCACGCGCCACGTCCTCTCCGCACTGCACGACGTGGAGGCTCGAGCTGATCTGAAGTCTGATGCGGGACTGAGCTCGTGCATGTGCAGGGCTGCTGCTCCCCTGCACACGTACACGCGCAACGTCACCGTGCTGCGCGCAACCGAGCTCACCAATACTTATACCTGTCCGCGTTCAAGGAACCAAGTCAGTCCCATCTTAACTCTCCTGTTCCTGTCGTCCTTCTGGGTCAAATTGACCCAATCTGTTTCCTTTCTCCATCCTTCCTTCTTTCCTTCCTTCCTTTCTCTCTTCCTTCTTTCCACAATCCTTTTTCCCTTCCTTCCTTACTTCTTCTTCCTTCCTCTTTGGATCCAATTGACCCTCCATCTTTCTTTCCTTCCTTCCTTCCTTTTCCCCCTTCCTTCTTTCCACAATCCTTTTTCCCTCCCTCCCTTCCAACAACCAGGTTCTGCAACAGTTTCATTCCCCTGGCCATAAGACGGCTGAACCTCCCAAACGGCTGAATTCTGAATTCTTAATTTTTGCAAATGCCACTTTTAACATTTTTAACATTTTAACTGTGATTCTTTTAAATATAAAAATAGTTATTTTTTTACACATATGCACATGAGATACTTTCATATGCACACAGAGCACTTTATTGACCGACCGACCTCACTTGTCTTGTTTTTAATTTTTATATATATATATATGTTGCCACTGTGCACACTGTGTATTTGAATGACAAAAAAGTACCTATTCTATTCTTCCTTTTTGACCCAATCTGTTCCCTCCCTCCTTCCTTACTTTTTCCCTTCCTTATTTCCTCCCATCTTTCCCTTTGTCCTTTCTTCCTTCCTTCTTTCCCTTTGTCCTTCCTGCCTTCCTTCCTTCCTTGGCCCAGGTGGACAACAGGAGGGTTAACTTAGATAATTATCTTCAAATTACGCATCGAACACGCACGTGACACATGATGCAATCAAAAAAAGAGAATAAAGCCAGAATGTAAATATTGTTCAAACTCATGAATATAATGAATATGATCCATGATGGATCATAAATATGCAGCACTTCCTGTTGTTGCTACAGTGCAGTTTCATATTTGCACAGTGGCAATAAAATATCACATATTGTTCATTATAGACACAAATTCATATTCATCAGTGAGTGATGAAAAAAACAACCCCCTCCTCCTCCTCGATGGAAAAAAAACGAGATGATGAACTTTTTCCTCAGTTTGTTCTGCTGCTCTGAGACCTTTAACTTTATATTCTGATCCCTGTGGATGAGTCAGACTTCACCGACTCTCCATCTTTTTGTTGTTTCTCACATTACGTAGGATTAGATACTGTTGGAAAACCAAACTTTATTTTCTCCTCTTAATCATAGTGTTGATCCTTCAACCGCCCCGAGATAAACAATCCCCACTTAGATTGTATTTTAATGAAACGGTTCAAACTGTGACTCAGATCTATTTAAGACTTTAGAGTTTTGTTGAGATAGTTCAGTCCAGACCAAAGTGGTGGACGAACAGACCGAGAGTTGTTGGGTTTCATCCTCAGGGGATCATGAACGTACCAAATGTCTTGACGATCCACTACTTAACCCTAATCTGACATTTATCTACAATCCAAACTTCTCTCAACCTTTTGCACAAGAGAAACTCATCAAAAGCATCAGGTTTCATCCTCTGGGGACCACGAACATACCAAATCTCTTGATGATCCATTATCATACCCTAAACCCTCAGGACATTTATCTACAATCCAAAAACCTTTAACCTGTTGGAGAGATCATCAAAGATCATTAACTTTCATCCTCTGGGGACCATGAAGTTCTTCACCAACTTTCATAACAATCCATCTGAAGGTTGTTGAGATAGTTCAGTCTGGACCAAAGTGGTGGAGCATCAGACCAAGAGTTGTTGGGTTTCATCCTCACGATCCACTACTTGACCCTAATCTGACATTTATCTACAATCTGAACTTCTCTCAAACTTTTGCACAAGAGAAACTCGTCAAAATCACCAGGTTTCATCCTCTGGGGACCATGAATGTTTCAAGAACTTTCATAACAATCCATCTGAAGGTTAATGAGATAGTTCAGTCTGGACCAAAGTGGTGGAGCATCAGTTCCTCACCTTCATCATCATCATCAGGAACCTCCACATTTAGGAAAATACAACACGGATTTCCTCTTTAATTGATTCTTTTCTTTACTTCTTATATTGATATGATGTGATGTGTTTCTGGAACCATCTGAGAGTCGGTCGGCGGTTGAAGATCTGACAACGTGAACCTGCACAGACTCCCGGTCGGAGACACTTCATCACTTCTTCTCCGATTTCCATCGACCGTCTCCGTTATTGATCCGCTCTGAGCAGATCTGGGAACAGCTGCATCATTATTATCATCATTATGCAAGAATGCAACCGAGTCTGAGACGGACCAATGGAGGATAGAGGAGGGGAGGATGGGGAGGATAGAGGGAGGCAGTGGGGGTGGAGAGTGGGGGTAGATATCCATGACGACAAAGATGATGCATGTAGCGTGTAACCTGAGAGCGGAGGCCGATGTTATCTGACTTGTCCTCAGACATTTGAAGCTTCGACTGTTTACATGCAGCTTCATTTACATGTTCATCAGGTCAGTTCAACACAAAGCTAAATGGTGGTGATGATGATGATGATGATGATGGTGATGGGTGATGAAGGTGGTAGACATTACAATCAAGTGTGTCAGTGAGCGACTCGGCCACTTTCGCCTCCTCTGGAAATGAATAGGCGTCATTACTTGACTTTGTTACGGCAGGGTCATTATACTTTTGGGAGCGAGCGAGCGAGGAGGTTTGTTTTTCTAATTGGTTTCTCAGCTCATGTCCTGAAGCAGCCTGAAGTTTCCATGGCGACTCTTTTACTCCAATCGACCGAGATGTTATCCCTGTTTGTGCCGAGGGGGAAGATAAGGAGGAGGAGGAGGAGGAGGAGGAGAGGCAGGAAAAGGCAAAGTGAAGCGTTTGTTTTCAGCACCTCGGACAGTTCAGCTTCAACCTGCAGTCATTTCTGTGTCAAACCATCTGTGGCTTCATTTCCTGGTTAATAAATATCAATGAAACATGATGGGATGATCTGGAAAACATTTAAAGGCCATTTTCAGTCGAAATCAATGTTTACCTCAGATACTGTATCAGGTCACCGGTTCATTTCGTACCATCCACACTCCCAACTGCAGCGTGTGGACGTTTATGTTCGTTTTTGTTCAAGAATCTATCTAACGTCCGTCCTGACCATCATTTAAATTTTAAAATTTGCTTAAATTAAAGCAAAATTAGGACCTACAGTATTGCGGCTTCCACATTGTTCCTTTCCAGGTCAGAGAACAAACGCCTCAGAGTCCCGGAAAGGAACAATGCGGAAGCCTCGATAAGTCCGAATTTTGATTTAAAGGGATAGTTCACCCACAATTGAAATTTCACTCATTATCTACTCACCCTCATGCCGACTAAAGGCTGGGAGAAGTTTCAGAGTCCTCCGTGGCTTCTCTGAGTTACAGGGGGTCTCGGCGTAGCACTGCATGTCCAGCTTCCGCTACAAACAAGCTTGAAAAATAGACTTATTTCATTTTTTTCGGGAAAATTTCGCATTTCAGGGCTTCAATACAAGACGGACATTACATACGAGCAGCATGGAGGTATTTGGATGTTTTTTGGTGTGTCTTTTTGTTACGAAGACAGTTGGTATCCATTTGCAACTGTTAGTTGGACATGCACTGCTACGCCGAGACCCCCTGTAACTCAGAGAAGCCACGGAGGACTCTGAAACTTCTCCCAGCCCTTAGTGGACATGAGGGTGAGTAGATAATGAGTGAAATTTGAATTTTGGGTGAACTATCCCTTTAATCTCATTGTAAAGCGATTTTAAAATGTAAACGTTGCTCAAAAGGACGTTACTTGCGACCACAGAACAATTTAAAAATTAGTCCGGAGCCCATTGAAAAAACAATAGGCCTAGATTCTTGAACAAAAATGAATATAAATGTCCACATGCTGCAGTTGGGAGTATGGATGGTATGAAATGAACTGATCATAGGTGACCTTTGATATGCCCTTTAATATATTTAACTGAACATGAACTGATTAGACGTCTGCTCTTTGAGGGAACTGTTGGACTTCTCTCTATAATAAACTGAGGTCTTCAGTGAGGACTTAAAGCAGATAACAGCGGCACGGCCGTTTCGGCTAATGCTGTGTTCAAGGCAGGCTTTTGAAACCGTAAGTTACAGCTTCAAGTCACAACTACGACTTGGTAGCGTTCCAGGTAACCCGTAGCTTGTGTTTTTACCGTCCTGTTGTCTGTGAAAGTTCCCTATAACGGCCACTCGTAACTTCCGACCCGTGAACTCGTACCAGATCGAACTGGTATGACTTCACAGGAAGGAAAAACACAAAGTACGAGTTTCCTTGAACGCACCATGAGTTAGCAGCCCCCGCCCTTGTCAGGCATCAATTGGTCCTCGTGCTACGTCACCACATTCACGCGCATCCCTTGGCTGCACACACAGCCCTTCATGCCGTTCTCTCCCCTCATTGGATAACACTTGTATCCCACAAGGAAAATTTTCTCCTCGGGTTACAGCAGAGCAGAGTGACGGAGAGACTCGTGTTTAGGCTGAAATACTTCATGTAAGTGATTGCTGACGGAAAATAGGACTATTTAGGACTTATATTAACAAAAACATTCCACTGATATCTGCTTTAACTGTACGTCCTTCAGGAGACGGTGGAGAAAACAAAACTAAAAGAACGTTATTATATTCGTTGTTGTATATAACTTTAAATAAATGATCATCATGTTGCTCTGAAATGACTGGATGTTGTGTTTAAATCAACAAACTTGGGTTCAAAGTAGAAATATATTTATCTTTTCTAGCTCATCTATTATAAAAAATAAAAAAAAAACCCTGCTGATTAACGCTAACAACTTCAGAGTAGCAACACATAACAAAAACCAATGAGTTCTGCAGGTCGATGCTGCAGCTACAGTCAAATTAAACTATCAAACAATAAAACACCTCTGATTAATCCAATTATTAATTCACCGTTAGTTGACTCTTCTGCACAGACACAAAAAATGAAAATAACAAACTAAAGTCTGATTAAACTAGTGAAACAGAGAACCAGCTGCTGTTTTTTTTATGATCTCTGACCTTATGAAAACACAGGAAAATGTCACTTGACAAATAAAAAACAGCAGATACAGATGAAGCTTAAAGGGATAGTTCAACATTTTGGCAAATTGGCCCATTGCCTTAATCCCTATAGTCATAGCAGTAGGTTCGTTACCTTTAATTGTCGGTGCAAGCTATTTTTAGAACGGCGGAGCAGAGCCGTGAGCTGCTCAGAGCTACGCTACGGAGGCTCATTATGGGATTTCTTGGTTTCCCTCATCAAACTCATCAAATACACAATCCAACAACTCCAAAAGGCTGTCGTGGACAAGTTGTGACCTGCACATTCACCACGCTATGAGATAATAACACAACGTTACCAGACAGAGTTGTTTTAGAGGGAAATTCATGCAAAACCGCTGATGTGCGTTGCCTTCAGGGACAGTTTTTCATCAAGCAGGCTCTGCTTTATATTTCTCGACATTAAGGGGTTGTTTTTTCTTTCCTTCTACAGTATACAGACTCATCAATCAATTTTGATTTATTTCTCAATTTTATTCTCATAAAATTAGAAAATTTACCATTTTCATCTATTTTTTTTCTTCTAAATTTAAACAGTAGCTCAGATATGAAGACAGATGTTTATAACATCACTCACAGTTTGCTGCTGCTCTCCCTGCATCAGTCAACTGACAATTTACTGAATAATATTGAACAAAATCCGCTTTTCTCTAATTACACTGGTTGTGTTTTCTTCTATACAGACTCATTATCACTTCGATTTGATTTAATTCTCAGTTTTAATCTCATGAAATTAGAAAATTCACCATTTTCATCTACTTTTTAAAATTTAAACTAGTTTTAAGAAACCAAAATATCTGGTACTTGTGCAGTAAAACATCGTCCAGTTCAACAGCAGCAACTATAGGTTCAAATATTATGGGATGATAGTGATATTTTGCATTTGATATTTCTGCAGTTCCTACCTCGGCCAGTAGAGGGTGTGAGGGAGTTTTTTCTTTTATTCCCCAGCTGCTCTCAGATCAGTTCTGTGTGATTCATCTGCATCAAAGTGACACGACAAACACGTCTGTTATCAGATCTCGTCTAAACCTTTATCTGCACTGATAAAACATGTGTGTTCAGTGTCTCACACACACACACACACACACACACACACACACACACACACTGGGAGCTGACCCAGTCCACCGGCTGATTAAACCTGCTCCATGGTTTTCTACAGCCGTCAGAAAGTGTTTGGTCCACTTCTGTCTGTTTTTGCTGCTGCTGCTGCTGCATTCAGGTTCCTCCTCATTGTTGTAAATGTCAAACCGACCTTCAGCTGAAACATTCATGAACTGAAAGGTTTCCCAGAAGAAGACAGAGACAAAGACAGAGAGAGAGAGAGAGAGAGAGAGAAAGAGAGAAAGAGAGAGTGGGTCGTGTACAGTAAATAGAGACATAACGTACAGATACAGATGTGACACGTGTGATGCATTTAAATATCAATTACACCCATTAGAAATCTACTTTTTGGTGAGAAAATAGGACAAATTCACAGTTTTAAGGGAAATTTATCACCAGTTTCTTAGTTTGCTTCTATGTTTCTATTAGATTTAAGGCGATTGACGATGACTGTTGACTGTATGACGTGAAACAGAAACTGGGTACTCGGACACGTGTCCAAACCAGAACAGTTAATCTCCTCCATGAGGAGGTTTGTTGTTGTTGTTGTCGTCTTCGTCTTTTCCTTCGTGTGCTGCTGCTGATCCTTTGTTTGTTTGTTTGTTTGTCCTTCACTTGTGAACATGTTCATGTTCTTTGGAGAAAAAAAAACCCATCTCAGCAGCAGCTGTTTCTGCTCTGAAGGTCGAAGTTTATTCAAAACGCTCTGGTGGACAAGTTGTGAGCTGCACATTCACCATGCTATGAGATAATAACACAACGTTACCACACAGAGTTGTTTTAGAGGGAAATACAGAGACTGCTTGATGAAAAACTGTCCCTGAAGGCAACGCGCATCAGCGGTTTTGCATGAATTTCCCTCTAAAACAACTCTGTCTGGTAACGTTGTGTTATTATCTCATAGCGTGGTGAATGAGCAGGTCACAACTTGTCCACCAGAGCGTTGTGGAGTTGTTGGATTGTGTATTTGATGAGTTTGATGAGGGAAACCAAGAAATCCCATAATGAGCCTCCGTAGCAGCTCACAGCTCTGCTCCGCCGTTCTAAAAATAGCTTGCACCGACAATTAAAGGTAACGAACCTACTGCTATGACTGTAGCGATTATGGCAATGGGCCAATTTGCCAAAATGTTGAACTATCCCTTTAAGGTCAGACTGAGTGCTGTGATCTAGAATCTGAACGCTGGATGTCACAGTTTTACCCCCATTTTACAGACTGGACCTTTAAGAAGAGCAGTGCAAAAAATAGAGAATATAGAAATATAAAATATAAGTATAAAAAGACACAACAACTATAAATATTAACACTACTTTGATAATAACTTAACTTGTAAATGAGGTATTATCTGGTGCAAAAAAGTGTCAGGGTGCGACAGTTGGTGTTTATTCTGTTCCTTCTGTGTTGAGCCCTCAGGGCCACCGTACCTACCTACATGTTTCAGACCAACAGGCTCCAGGTTCGACAGCAGAGTTTAAAACACACACAAAAACAAACCAGTGAATCTATGAAACATCAGGAACTTCATCTGCTGCAGCCAGAGCCAGGTGCCACATGTTGATGATGGGATGTGGGAATTTGCATAATGTTTCACAGCTGTGGGAATGAAAAGTCAGATTTCTGAAGCAAGTGAAAATAAAATATTTGATATTTATCCAATGTGTTTTTACATTTAACCCTCCTGTCGTCCTTCTGGGTCAAGTTGACCCAATCTGTTCCCTTCTTCCATCCTTCCTTCTTTCCTTTCTTTCTCCCTTCCTTCCTTCTTCCCTCTTTCCCTTCATCCATCCTTCTGCTTCCTTCCTTGACCTAATCTGTTCCCTACCTCCATCTTTCTTTCCTTTCTTCCTTCCTTGATTTCCTTCATCCTTAATTCTTCCTTCTTTTTTGATCCAATTGACCCAATCTGTTCCCTCCCTCCATCTACCTTTCCTTCTTTCCACAATCCTTTTTCCCTTCCTTCCTTCCTTCTTCCCTTCTTTCCCTTCATCCATCCTTCTGCTTCCTTCCTTGACCTAATCTGTTCCCTCCTTCCATCCATCTTTCCTTCATTTTTCCGTTCTTTCTTTCCTCCCTTCTTTCCCTTCGTCAAAATGAGGGTTAAAACATGAAAAGATCATATTATTGTGGGAGAACCAATCATTCATATCTGTCTTATTTATGGAATTGCAAACATACAGTACTGCTATGTGATTAAGTGATAATTTACAGATGAATGGATGAGTATGGTGAATTGTTATGAACATGTGAACCATGAAAAATTATAATAAAAAGAGAATTGAAAAAAAAAAGACATTTAAAGATCAGTACGACATATTCTGGAGAAAGATTTTGACTTTTCCGCTGCAGGTGATGACAGCTGTGATTCCCACAGTGAAACTAAAACTAATCAAATCAAATAAACTTTATTTCTCCCACCAGGGGAAATTTGTCTTGGGCAAGGGAGTTATGACAGCTGCCAACATCCATACACAGTACATAATATACAATAAAACAGTAACAATGGCAAACAAATCCAAGAGAAGAGAAAGAAAGAAAGAAAGTGCGGGGTGCAATAAATGCAATAAATACAAGTTCAAATAAAAACATACTAAAAAAACTAAAAGAAAGAGCAAGGTTGGTATAAGCCATCAGGTGGACGGGCAAACCTGTCATGTTTATTTATAAAAGACTTTGAAACTGCAAAAAGTGAAATAATAATAAACCAGTAAAAACAGTGTTTTAACTTCAACTCTCCTGGCCTCGGCTGCAGTAATCCTTCATCTGCTGCAGCGACGGCTTTAGAAATATCTGCGGTTTGAAACAAGAGAGCATGATATTGTTGCGATGCTAAACAAGCGACAGCATTATGCTCCGGCGCTGTGCGACAGCTTCTGCCAAACGTTGATGGAATCACTGGCTCTGGACCAGCAAGACATTTGCATCGAGTTGTTTACCAGCCAAAAGGATCAGTGTGAGGACACACAGTGGTGGAGGAGGGGGGGGCAGGGGGGGGGCAACCATTCACATCTCACAGCTGATCCTATTACTTCAAACAATGGGAATTTAAAAAGGCAACAAAAGACCCACAATGCACCAGGAAATCAGCAGTGCATCAAGTTTGTGAACAACGTCTTCGCTCTGTGTCGTGGTTGATCGGAGCTAAAGTGTTAAAAAAAAAGAAGAAGCGACACAATTAGATCATGGAGAGGAGGAGGAGGAAGTGAGGAGCCCACTGGGCGGTGACATCAGCCGCTGAGCATCATAGTTATGTTGTCATCCGTAGGTCACAGAGGCCGGACCACCGCCACGCCAAGAGGTCATCCAGGGTGACGGAGACACGACAACAACAACAAACCAACAACGACAAGACGAAAAAGACGAAGAGTTTTGACTGACAATTAGTGCAATGTCAGTTATCTTCTGTTTTAAAGAGGAACTATGCAGAATTTTAACCTTATCAGCTCCATGTGTCCCTTGTCTCCAGCTCCAGAGTCCTAGTTCTGGTTAAATCACTGACTTATAACTAGTTCCAGGGAGAATGGAGCGTCTCTTGGCTGAAAAACCAACCTTGTAAGATCAGAGCCTCCGACCTGGTGTCCCAGCTCTTGTCTCCATAGCGACACCGCCACACAAACGTAAATTCAGAGACTGCTTCCCTGAAAACTGCCCCCCCGACGGGAACGTGCATCAGCTGGTTTTGCATGAATTTCCCTCTAAAACAACTCTGTCTGGTAACGTTCTGCTGTTTCTGCTCTGAAGGTCGAAGTTGATCCATAACGCTCTGGTGGACAAGTTGTGAGCTGCACATTCACCACGCTATGAGATAATAACACAACGTTACCAGACAGAGTTGTTTTAGAGGGAAATACAGAGACTCCAGAACGTTGTGGAGTTGTTGATTGTGTATTTGATGAGTTTGATGAGGGAAACCAAGAAATTCCATAATGAGCCTCCGTAGCGTAGCTCTGAGCAGCTCACGGCTCTGCTCCGCCGTTCTAAAAACAGCTTGCACTGACAATTAAAGGTAACGAACCTACTGCTATGACTATAGGGATTATGGCAATGGGCCAATTTGCCAAAATGTTGAACTATCCCTTTAAGGAGGAAACACATGTGTGTAAACTTTCCACTGAGTTTGTATCACATCATTTTCTACAGATTCATCAGCTCCAACCAGTAAAACCCATCCAACCGACCTCTCCTCCCTCCACAGAGAGAAACTGCTGCTCACTGCATGTTTTGTTTTGTTTTTTTGTCTTTCACACAGACGGAGACAGTTGTGTTGTTTCACAAACACACTCACACCAGCACATCTGTCAGTTTAACACCATCATCACGACACGAAGCTGCACCTACCCCTGTTGTTTCTTTATCGTTTCACTGCAGGTGTTTCTGATAAAGTGAGTTTATGTAACGCCGTCTCATGTTGTCTGCACAGTTCGAGGCTTCAGACTTTCCTTCAGACGAAGGCTAAGTGCTTCTTCAGTGACAGAAAATGTGCCAGAGAAAATAAAAGCAGTTTTGTGTAAGTAAAGAAATAAAAATAAAACCTCCCAGGGTCAGTTTGACTGATTCTGACTCAGCTCTCTCTCTTTATAATCTCTGTGACGGCCTCTGTTCTGCCAAAAAGACTCTGCTAATCCAATGAAAGTGGGGCAAAATAGGATAATGAAATAATAAAAAAGTCTTGTGTTATCATTGAAGCAACTGAAACACATAATGTAAAGTGTCGATACAAACAAACTGACCCAGTTTAACTAATTAGCCTACATATCATAGCCTATAGGTAGTTAGGCTATAAGATAACTAGCATGCTTATCTTAATTCTAAGTGGCTCTTGAGCCGTCGAGCCGACCATACAACAAACTGCAGATCACCATAAACAGCACTTTAATGCTAATTTCAACCTTTGAATTTAACATTGGCTACTCTTGAGCCTTTGAATTAGACAAAAAGACAAACATGTCATGCTAACAGCTAGCTGGCATGGTCTTCATCAAATAGGCCAAACTTGGTAAACAACAGGTAATTAGATCCTGCACTTTATATAAAATAAATAAGTAATGCTAGCTAGCATGTTAATAATAATAATAATAGGCCAAATAACAAACAAAATATTCTGCTAACAAGCACTTTAAGCTAACTAGCAAGCCCTCAGGCCACAACAGCAAACAGCAGGCAATGATAGAAATAGAAAGATCATAGAAATGATAGAGACATTTAACACTAAACAGCAACAAGCACAAAGACATAAATAAATCTGCACAATTCAACCATCGCCAAAACAAAAGTATAATCAGTTCATTCAGTCATCAGCATCATAAACCAGCTAGACAGTAGGTAACACCTGTTGACTTCCTACCTGTGAAGTCCAATCATGTGTTGTTAAAGTCGCTGGTTTATATTCCTTCAATCCTTGAGTCCACAGATCATCAGCTTCAAACTGGTTTTTCAAAGATTGTGACTGAAATCCTTCACAAACAATCTGCAAACTTCCTCTTCTTCACCTTATTCTTCTTTTTGATTTTCGGCCATTGGCATCCAGCAATAGGTGAATTACTGCCCCCTACTGTTCTGGAGTGTTGACCAGACAATAGGTCCACACCATAGACTGTATATAAAAGAGCCTACACACAATTCCTAACCTACCGTATACATTGTGACGACCCCTCCCGGGTATATACCATGTCAAGAAAATATCATTCATTTACACATCAGTGAATTTGTACAGAATATAGTACATTAACGTTAGGCTACCACAGATTTCCTTAATAAAAAATACAAATGTTGTTTCAAATGTTGACTACGGTGGCCCAGAGGCCTAATTCAGAAAACAACTTCCTCAGTTTGACAAACACAAGAGCTGGAAAAACTCACATCATAACATAAGTGTATCTGAGGACACAATGAAGTGGCGATGTTTGTCACTTTGCATGTGTTTTCTAAGGTTGCAGTGAGTTGAGCCCTCGGGGCCACCGTAGCTCCCTCCTGAGCCACAGCTGCTAAGTGGTTAACAGCTGTGACAGTGTGAAATAAACTGAATCGAGTCATAAAAACAATTTAACATGTGACTTCTTTCTTTCTATCTATCTTTCTTTCTTTCTTTTTCTCTCTCTCTCTTTCTCTCTTTCTTTCAGCTGCCTCTCTGAGTGGGCGTCTTGGTCTAGATGGACATTCCTGCCGGGGGTTCAGGATATCTCCCGTGTTTGTGTCCCACAGCTCTCGTCCATGGCCGCTATTGTTTCCCCTGCGCTCGTCCTCGACCTTCCCGCCTCAGGAACAAATCCAAGACTCTTCTGGCCACGAGGGCACGAGCAGTGTGGTCGTCCCACTCGCTGCATTCCTGCTCCCTACCTCTGAGAGGCCGTGGGAGCAGCGCCGAGGCCGAGGCTGAGGCCCGGCCCGGCCCGGCAGGACGAACAGACGCCGCTCTGTTAGACCGCCGTCCACAGTGGACAAACACGTCTCCACTCTGAGTTTAACTCTGCTTATACAGGAAGCTGGGCGGCCATGTTGGCTCCACTGTGTGTTAAACCACATGTTCAAGATTCCTCAGTGGAGCAGTTCGAATAAAACCATCTCCATTCCCATCTTTATCCGCAGTCATTGAAAACATTTTTGTTATAATAAAGTGTGAGATCTTGACCAAAAAAAGTTAGCTAATCAGTTGTTAAATCTAATTTCTTTATTTTCTTTTTCTTCTTTTTGTTCCAGCCAAGGTAATTTCACGATTTTTCCCAATAAACAAACCAAAACACAATACTTTCTTATTCTCTGGTTGGAAAGGAGCAGGGAGAAGATACCTCTTATATTGCCTGTCCCTCACTTAATACATAATTATTCTGAAAACACAGTCTTACAATAAAAAAAAAAGTCACAATCTGAACATTTTTGCATTAATAAAAAGAGTTTGTGAATCATAAATTACTTTTGTCACAAGTTCTGATTATTATTTCTTTCAGCATTTTCTTGAATTGGAATATCTCGAGATCATTACATTGAGAATTCAACAGTTTGAATTATTAAATTATTAGGCTAAATTCAATTCAATTATTGAATTATTAAACTATAAATCTACGTGAACATTTCCTTCAAGCTCTTCAGATGCTGCATCCACACGACCAAACTCATGTTGTGTGGGGCCACTGTGACCTCGAGCTTTGACCTTTGACCTTCAGCCACAGTGTGTCAAAGTGTAGTTTTGTGCCACATTTGAAGAAAAAAAAACACCTTATTGTGTACACAAGGCCAGAACAATCACCACGATCTTAATCTTTGACCTTTGAGCACCAAAATGTAATGGAGTCCATGTGAATGTTTTTATGCTAAAACCCGTCGAGGTGTCACAGAGATGTTGTTCAACAACCTGAAAACAACATGGCTGCTGTTATGACTGTTGAATAAAAGACATAAAATATAAAATGAAACAAGAATAAATAAAAGTGAATAAAAACGACTGTGACTAAACGCTGCAGTTGCTGTTTATTAATCTGTCACTGAGCTGTATTATAAAATCTGTGGGATTGAAAATAATGTCCAAACTTCTGCAGCTCAGAAACTTGATCTCCTCCTCATCACACAACAGAGCAGAGTGTCGCACAACCAACTTTTCTTTTCCTCTGTTAAAGTTATTTTCTGCCTGTGAAATAAGAAGCAGCCACAACAAAAAGACGTCTGTCCCCAAAATATTAATATTCTGAAGCTGCAGGGGAGTTTTCTAACACAACTTCTCCTGCAACAGATGCTGCTTTGTGCAGCTGCGAATAACACGACACATCCGGGGCCATCGTTGTGTTGTAACGTGGAGGAATAAAAACACACAGAGACAAATATTCACACAATACAACGAACAATAATACCATAAAACCTCATATTTGGATTGGACTTTACATGTTTTAAACAAATTAAGTCAAATCAAAGCATGAGCCTTATAAGGTTTCCTGCTGTAGCTCGGCTACATCAACAAGACCAAGAAAATCTATAGGCTATTGTGAATTTAATTCAGATTTAAAGCATTTGTCAAACATTATTTAACAACTGTGACAAAGCTTCACAATTTAACAATGTAAAAGTCTGAAGAGTGACCGGACCAAACATGGATGATTACATTTCTAGGAGTTTGTTGAAGATGGGAAAAATGCTCAAAAATTGGCAACTAAATTAAAAATGGCTGATTTTAGCTAATGGGTCGAAGAGGCTTTAAAAAAAAAAAAAAAAAAAAAAAGATCTTTGCAACTAATCTGTTAAGCTAGAGGCCCACACAGAGTTGGGCGTACTAGCGGACCGTACGCGCAGCGGACTCCAAGCAGACTCCACAAGCAATGTCCGTGGTTGTTTGATATTTCATAGTCGAGCGTACCACCGTGTGCCACTTTCCTATATTTCCCACAATCTTTGTGCGCTTTCTGTTATGGAGTTATCCACGGATGACGAGGGTACGCATACGCAAAGAAAATTAAGCTTTGCAAGTGTGACAGTGGTGGTCCTGTCACTATGCCTCCAATTGATCATGTGCCTTGGCTACTTGGCCAAGGGGATGTCCCTTTGGGTGACTGGCAAGCGCGCGTGACTCTTACCCGGGAGGTGTGGGTTCAATCCCCGCCCGGGCCCTCTTCACCTTGCCACATTCTGGCGTTGTTGGCAGGATCCATGTAGCACTAGGGGTGGGTCCATGGATTCATAATGTGTGGCAGCCTGCGCGGAAGCACGAGGACGTGCTTGTGAAAAGAGGGGGAGAGATGTGACAGTGGTGGTCCTGTCACTATGCCTCCAATTGATCATGTGCCTTGGCTACTTGGCCAAGGGGATGTCCCTTTGGGTGACTGGCAAGCGCGCGTGACTCTTACCCGGGAGGTGTGGGTTCAATCCCCGCCCGGGCCCTCTTCACCTTGCCACACAAGGATGTCCCACTCCGCATTGAGTACACTTTGAGTCCACGTGGACGTGTGCAGAGTCTGCTCCATGCAATACATAGTCATTAAAATCTCAAAATTTCTTCAAAAATGATCATGGTCATTGAAAAGTGATTGATCAAAAACTATAACACCTATTGAAACGTGGATGAATACACCAATAGACATGACTTGTGTCTACATTTTGCAGTTTAAATGGAGTCTATAGGTGAAAGTATGCCTGAGAAGTAAAGGTTTGAAAATCTCCAATAATTACTCTTTTTAACCACTTTTTTGGCTTGTTTCATTCACTTCAATGCAGAATGTTTCACAGTTTCGTATTCTGTAGAGAAAATTAATAGCACACCGATCAAACCGAACCTCACGTTTTGATCTGTTCCGAATCAAAATGGTATGAAAGAGGAAGAAAAAAAAGAAGAAAAAACACGCAGGATAACAAAAGCTAACTAAAATGCTAAATAACAACATAAAGCTAACTTACATGTTAAATAACGACATTTAAAGCTAACTTACATGCTAAATAACAACATAAAGCTAACTTACATGCTAAATAACAACATTTAAAGCTAACATGTTAAATAACAACATAAAGCTAACTTACATGCTAAATAACAACATGCAAAGCTAACTTACATGCTAAATAACAACATTTAAAGCTAACATGTTAAATAACAACATCTAAACCTAACTTACATGTTAAAAAACATAATTTAAAGCTAACTCACTTGCTAACGTGATTTCAAGCTACTACATGTTAAATAGCCTAACAACATATTAAGCTAACTGAAATGCTGAATAACAACATTTTAAGCTAACTTACATATTAAATAACACAAATTAAAGGTAACTTACATAATAACATTTAATACTAACTTGTTAAATCACAACATTTTAAGCTAAATAGAAAGTTGAGCTGAATCAGTTTCAACACGAGGACAAACATGTCGTCTGTAGTGTGAACCAGAGGTTTGATCGACGCTCGGCT
This sequence comes from Trachurus japonicus, assembly GCF_045865225.1. Lineage (NCBI taxonomy): Eukaryota > Metazoa > Chordata > Actinopteri > Carangiformes > Carangidae > Trachurus > Trachurus japonicus. The sequence continues at coordinate 3,939,393 of NC_140917.1, read as the reverse complement.
CGTGTTGGCATGTTTCACGCAGTCAAACGGCCTCAGTCAGTGTCTGAGTCAGCGTGTGTGTGTTCATCTCAGCCACCATACGTACGTCCAATTTAAACACCATCCATTAAGAAGACATATGAGGCGCGCCCAACAAAGGCCTCCACAGTGCGGCGGCTGCTTTGCATCAGGCTGTGAGTTCACGCTCAGAGATAACCCTTGTTGTTACCCCCCCCCCCTCGGCCCGGGGTGAGGCGTACGGGGAGAGGAACAATGGCCCCGGCCCATGCCGAGGGCGGCAGTGACTGACACAGCCACTGAAGCTGCGAAGAATGCCTGGTGTCAAGCCAGAGCCATGGATCACCCCGACCCCCCCATCCATCCCATCCCACCCCACCCCATCCCATCCAATGTCCCATGGTGCATCGGGGCCCGATCGAGGGGACGACACCTTCAAAGACAGGCCCCCGAGCGTCAGAGGGACTGCATACCGAGCTGAGTTGGCACCGTGGGCTGTAGAGGACTGTACTGAAGCCTGAAGGACAGAGGTCAACCCCACCCAGACGCAGCAGCTGAAAGCATGGCCACGGCGAGCGGATCGGGACAGAGCACCTTCGGGCTCGGCAGGAAAAAGAAGAACCCAGGACTCATGGATCAGATTAGCAAATTCTTTGGAGGAGACAAAAAGAAAAGGAGCAAGGTGAGAACTTTTAATATCACAGCATCCCTTTAAATTCTAATTTTAAAGGAAAGAGAAAACCAAAAGTTTATTGTAACTATAATTTTGTCCAGATTAATATTTAAGACTCATCTGAGTCTTTAATATTGATTTCACTGGGGATTGTTTAATTATTGATCTGATTCATCCTGTTAAGAGAAAGTTAAACTCTTCCTCTCTGTTTAAAATCACTCTCTTTAATGTTTTTGAGGAAATAAATGAGGAATTACATTATAACATTTTTTTTTAAATGTAAAGATTTAGATGTTTCTCAGTCTGGAGTCTGCAGAGCTGCTGCTGCTTGAAAAACAGAGTTTAGATCTGAATATAATATGAAAAAGTGCTCTGTATTTGACTTGGCTAGTTTATTTCATCATAATATAACATCCTTTTATAAATTGACTTATTATAACTTTAAGTTTAGTAAGTTTATAGACTTTTTTGTAACATCTGTTTTGTTGCTGCTGCGTTAGTTTAACATGTGACGTTGTCTCAGCAACAGTTTGAGAATGTCTGATTTTATTTTATACATCTTTTTAAAGTTTATTTAGCTTATTTGACTCATCGGTTTTATGACCAAGTGTGAAAACTGAAAATGAAATATAATAAAGTAGATTTTAAAAGCTAAAATAACAAAAGCTATAAGAAAAATCAAGTTCAAGTTCAATTTTATTTATATAGCACAATTAAAAAGACCTGTAACAGCCATCCAAAGTGCTTCACAGAGCAGAGACAAAAACAAAAAGAATGCATGTACAAGAAACAAGAAAACATGCCTTTCATCACACATACTAATGCATGTAGCACATGCACATATATGAACATACGCGCATACATACACATATACGCATACGTGTACGGCTACAGTAGTCATAAACAACAGTGCAAGTTTATGTTAAAAATACACATAGGCATTTTGAATAAGACTATAGGCTGATTTTAATCATAATAAGCTCAGATTGGAAGAATAAAACAGTAAAAGACCTGAAGAGAAATGAAAATGAATCCAGTTTTAATGAGGCTGAACAGAGCAGTGGCTGAAACAGTTGTGTGAACATCTGGAAGAACAGCTGTGTGAGGCTGCTACTGTCTCATCATCTCCATGGATACGAGTCGTGTTCACACTGAGTCAGTTGTTTCACCTGGTGGATTCACACCTTCCACACGTTTAGTCATGAATGTAACTGGTCACATGTCACATGACTCCGGCTCCTTTAGGTTCAGTTTTTTTCATCAAATATAAATATATTTTGATTCGGTTATACGTTTATTTCTCAGTGGTTTTCCTTCACACTGTATTTTAATTAGTGACACATGACGTATGTTTGTGTTTGATTCCCACACAGGGGTCGTTCCGGGGTCACCTGGCCTCCTCTCCCCAGCAGTCCTCCTCCCGCCGCCGGACCAATGAGAACGCTGTGGTGCATTTCTTCAGGAGCATTGTGAGTCTCATCAGAGATATTACTATAACTTATATACATACATCCTTTGGTTATATAAGTTAATGACATATAACAAATTCTGAAATTAAACTTTGCATTTGTAAAATATTTATATTACGACAGAGTATTAGGGCCACATTGAGAAAAAAAACACACAGACTTCGAGAATAAAGTCGTAAATGTACGAGAATAAAGTCGTACATTTCCTACGAGAAAAAAGTCTGAAATTTACGAGAATAAAGTCGCAAATTACGAGATAAAGTTGTAAATTTACGAGAATAAAGTCGTACATTTACGAGAATGAAGTTGTACATTTCATATGAGAAAAAAAGTCACAATATTACGAGAATAAAGTCGTAAATTTACGACTTTATTCTCGAAGTTTGTGATTTTTTTATTTGTCAATGTGGCCCTATGCTCCTATACTCTGTCGTATTATGTGATATTTTGCAATTTCAACATATGGTTACCATATATATATATTAACAATATACTTTTCTTACATATACAAATATATAAGAATCCTGCATGTTTAGGTACAATACTATATTTATACATGACATACACATGCATATGAGTGTGATTTAGACAATGTCAATATATGAAACTGTTCCATATTTACATTTTATTAATATAAATATGCTTTTATGTCTGCTGCATGTGTGGAAGTTTGCAGGTGGGTTTATTCACATTTTTGTGTCTTACTCTGAAAACATCACAAGTTGCATAAGAAACAGAACAAACCAGGTTCCTCGCATTTATTTTAAAGGAGTGTTGCAGAGTTGTTGTTTTTTCTGATTCGCTGTATTGACACCCGTCTAATTCCTGCAGCAGCGTCTCGTTTCCTCTGATTCCTTCGTTGAGTTTCATTCAGCAGCTCAGCTTTTTCTTTATTTGTTTGTTTCTTTGTTGCTTCCGGTTTCACACTGTCACTGTTGTTCCTCAGGTTTCCTCTCAACCTCAACCTAAATCCAGGGTGAGTCTCATTTTTCCACATTTTCTGTGTGGTTGATCCTTTTCAGAGGCGACGCAGCTGCTCAGATGAAAATTCTACTTCTTACTTACTTTTTTGGATTTTTTTTTTTTTTTAAGGTTTCCAGGCTCTTGATACTTTAAAGTTTTCGTGTTTTGGGATTTTATATTTTAAGGATTTTGCTGCCATCCAGTGTTGGCATCAGAAAACACACTCAGGAACTCATGTCAACTTCCTGCCCCACCCCAGATATAATGCACGTTCATTATCGTAGTTAGCATGCTAACATTCGCACAAAAATCAAAGGCATTTTAGCCAATTTTAACTATTTAACAACATGTTTTGGTTAAACTTTGTTAGCATTAGTGCTAAATTAGTAAATACAGTCTGATTTGAGTCATTTAACAAAACTACAGGTCGACTGTGCTGCAGTTTATCGGTATTAACCATAGTTATATCGTATTGGAAGCCCTCTAGTGGTCGTAATAGTTATGACCGGTGCAAAGGAGGTTACCATGACCTTTTTATTTGATATAGTCCACATATATATATACACATATTATCATTTATGTAGTAAATTAGTAAACGCAGCCTGATTTGAGTCATTTAGCAAAACTGCAGGTCGACTGTGCTGCAGTTTATCCGTATTAAACTAAAGTTATATCGTATTGGGAGCCCTCTAGTGGTCGTAATAATTATGACATTTTTAATTTGATATAGCCTGCCCTATATAGCTAAATGAGTAAACGCAGCCTAATTTGAGTCATTTAGCAAAACTACAGGTCGACTGTGCTGCAGCTTATTAAAACTAAAGTTAGGCTTCATTTTATTGTGACTATACAACCCAATCCAGGTGTTTTGTTTGTTTTTTTAAGTTTTCCAGCTACAAAATGATTAAATTGTTTTATTTGTTTTTTAAGGATTTTTTATTTGATCTATTTATATTTATTTGGTTTATTAATGTTGAGAACCCGTAGCTGCACAGAAGTGAATGGTGGGAGGAGGGTCGGGTTTAATCAGCAGCACATTGAGACTAATGGGTTTTATTGAAATGGGGGAGGAAGAGGAGGAGGAGGAAGAGGATGGTGGTGGTGATGAAGATGATGAAGGTGTCCTCACCTGCTCTCATCCTGTCACTGTTTGTTTCTTTTTTTTTTCATGTCCAGTGGAGAGACGTCCTGGGTTTGGTACGTCACTCAGTCTTTCCCCCTCAAACAGAACAAAAGCTCCAACACTTAAGTGTGTGTGTTAGTGTGTGTATAAGTGTGCGATTGTCTGTCTGTCTGTGTGTGTGTGTGTTGAAACCTGCAGTGGTCTGTGTGTGTGTCTGTCTGCAGTGCACCTGTTACCTAACCTCCTCTCTCGTCCTCCTGTCTCTCTGTCTTTGTGTTTCCACCTGAGTCTCGTTCATTCATCACGAGCGTTTTTACATTCAGCTCAGAGCAGAGAAAACATGTAGTGATGAAGTTAATACATCTCAGTCTCCTCCTCCTCCTCCTCCTCCTCCTCCTCTCTGCTCCGACCCAGAGCGGCTCTCTGCTCCTCGATGACTTTGAAACTGCTCAACTTTTTATGAACCACAACCGGTAAAAACATTTTGGCCTCTTCCTCCTCCTCTCTGTAACACCTCCATCCCTCATGTGCCAGAGACTTCTCTCTCTCTTCCCCCTCGTCTTCCTCCTCCTCCTCTCTGTCTCCTCTGGACATCGTCCTCCTCAAGACCTTTTCTCCTCATCGTTCACTTTCTTTCCCCCCTAAAGGTCGTCGTCATGTGAACCTGCTCCTGTCACACGTTCATGTTCATGTTCATGTTCACGTCGTCTTGTTCTTGTTGTTGTTGTTTGATTCTCTCACAATAACAGATCACAGTCGTCACGTTGAGCTGCTGCTGCTGCTGCAGAGAAACCACAGACCACAGAGTCACATCAGAAGGAACTCTTTAAGATTTCCACCTTAACTCTGTAGTATTTCCACCTTAACTCAGCTCCATGTGTCCCTTGTCTCTAGTTCTGGTTAAACCAATGACTTATAACTAGTTCCAGGGAGAATGGAGCGTCTCTTGGCTGAAAACCAACCTTGTAAGATCAGAGCCTCCGACCTCCCAACTTTTTCTTGAAACTTTCCCACTTTTTTCTAGAATTTTTAACCCCCTTTTATTTTATTTTTTTGAGATTTTTTTTTTTTACCACTTTTTATTATTATCATTAAAAATCTTTTTCTTAATTTTAGAAATTTTTACCACTTTTTTCTAGAGAATGTATCTTTTTTTTTTTTTTGAGAAATCCTACCACTTTTTTCTAGATTTTTTTTTACTTTTATTTTTTTGATAATTTTCACCACTTTTTTTCTAGAATTTTAACCCCCCCACCACCACCTTTTTTTCTAGAATTTTTTTTACTTTTTTTTTTTTTTTTTACTTTTTCTTAATTTTAGAAATTTTTACCACTTTTTTCTAGAAAATGTTCAACTTTTTTTTTTTTTTTGCGAATTTTACCACTTTTTTCTATAAATGTTTATTATTATGTTTTGGGAGAAATTGCATCACTTTTTTTCCAGAAATTTCTCTACAATATTTCCAAAAATTTAAGCCATTGGCCCTAATTTGAAAATGCATTGACTAAAAAAGTAACGTTCATCAGTCTCAGAAAAAATATGTTCGTGTATTTCTGGTGTTTGCTTCAAAACTTTGTCCAGTGGGGGTCTACGGTCTAATTTGTGTCAATTTGGGTCCTTGATGTAAAAAAAAAGTTTGAGAACCCCTGTCGTAGATGATAAATAACGTTATCCACCGCTCTGTGGATTGATTTCTCAATTTCTCGGCTTCGTTGGAAACAAATGCACATGGAGGAGAGGAGGGTTAGAGACACAGAGGAGGAGAGAGCAGGTTTAAATTTCATTATTTACAAGAGAAATTTGTCTTGAAGCAAACAGATGTAAACTCAGTGAACATTCAGACACTAAACAAAGAGACGTTGAGTCTGTGCAGAGGTTTGTAGTTTCTCCAACAGCAGCAGCAGCGACGGTGGCGTTCTTGCTCTTTGTGACGACACAGTTTGACCCGTTTGAGACGTGTTTTTCCTCCGTCGGTGTAAAAAACCAATTATAAAAAAACGTCTCCATGAAGGTGGAAGGTCAATGACGACGCAGCAGCTTTTTCAGGGTCTACGTCTACTTCTTCTAGGCCTCGTCGCCGCGTGCCGAGAGCACAAAGTCGCCGGTCAGGAGACGCAGAGACCAGAGCACGCTGTCCAGACTCTTCAACCTGGTGAGCTCAGCACCGCACACGCCCGCAGCCACACACACACTTCCCCTCACCTCACCTGGACAACACACACACACACAAACCAACCAACACAAAAACACAAGAAACTGCAGCTCACCTCACTTTTTCTTTCTCCCGTCTGTGTTTATCCGATGGAAACAGTGACGCTCTGACCACAGATCAGTGAGTAAAGAAACATATGAATCAACATAGTCATGATTTGTACGGTGGCCCGGAGGGAAAACAACACAGGAGCTGAAAATATAAAGAGTAGCTACTTGTCTGCAGGGAAGATGGCGGCACCATAGGTCCATACAGGACGTTGGTCTTCTGTCGTATATATTATTTGCCATTCGCCGCTCCATACTGGACTATATTTATCTATTTGCAGTTATATATTTACCGTAACTGCATAATTGACTAGTTAACTGACTCCAAGTCTTTTCACGATTTTATACAGTATGAAAAACTGAGATGTTTGCAATTAGAAGCCTAAAATAATCACATCATCAAGCGATCATCTCAATGTTTCATCGATTTACAATAAATATTAATTGTAAATATTGTATTGTAGAAAACACGTTGCACTTTTTAGACAAGATGATTATCAAAACACTCTTTTTCCTACCGTTCCATCTCTTTGTATCTATCGTATCCTCGTATCGTCTCTGTCATCTCTTCAATCGACCGTTTGAACGAAGAAGACCAACGTCCGGCTGTAACTGTTGGACCTGTGGCTTCGCCCTCGTTCCTGCAGACGGTCCCTCTCGAAAATACTCACAACACAACAGAGGCGTTTCCAGGGGACACTAGAAAGTGACGGACCGGACATTTGACGTTATGTAGATGACGTCATGATTTATGTGTTTCTGCACAAACTTAGCTGTTAGCTGTTAGTTTAGCCGTCGTCAGGTCGCCGCCACTTTTTTTTGCCTCCCCTGGAAACACTTCTGTTGTGTTGTGTTCGTGTTTTTGGTAACTCTTTAATTTACAGGCCGCTAATTACGTTGATGATGTCGAGAAATAGCCAAGAAATATCATAATGTCTAGAAATAGCCTAGAAATAACGGTCAATTTCATAGTAATGTTGAAAAATATAGCCAAGAAATAAGGATTGTGTAGAAATAGGTCAGAAATAATTGATTGTAATTGCCAAGGACTTGATGGAGAAAAATTCAAAACATGAAAAGCATGTGTAATCTTTTACCTTTATGAAAAACAAGACATTACTATGAAATTGACCGTTATTTCAAGGCTATTTCTAGACATTATGACATAATTACTTGTTATTTCTTGCCATTATGACATAATTAGTGTCCTCTAAGTTAAAAAGTTACTGACTTTTGTTCATCTGCAGCGTGTTGATCCTTCAGGGCCACCGTAGTTTTATCATTTCAGTTTGTATTCATTCATTCATTCGTTCATTCATTTCCATCCATCGACGCTTTCACAGCAGCCGGTCATCTTAATGAACTAACCAGCTGAAGTGCAACATTGTTCTTTCTTTCTTTTTTTTCATTTTTCACAGTGATTCAACAATTAAATATATTAAAATCTCATCTCATCCACAAATGATATGTTATATGCTACCTCGGCTCCTGTCACGCTTTATTTTTTCCAGCAGTGTGGAGAAGCTTCTGACAATCAGTGTTGACACGTCTCTGCTGCCAAATCTGTGGAGCAGTGAGTTAGATATTCATCCTCCTCTTCCTCTTCCTTCATCATCTTTTTCCTCTTCCTCTTCCTCCTCTTCTGCAGGGAGATAAGTCCCGTCCACCCCCCAAACGCTGGAGCACCATCTTCTAAGCTCTCCTCCGCCGAGGACCAGGCCACAGATCCGATGCCGACGGGACGAGACGAAGGTCAAGCAGATCGGACGGACTCGGCGGACTCGCAACCTCAAGAAGATGTTAACTCACTAACACAAGCGACACAACATTGACACAGTGTAGAAGCCACTCTCCGGGGGTGTAGGTCGTCCACGTCTTCCTCTTCTTCCTCTTCTCCTTCTTCTTCTTAATCCTACGTCATCTCGTCGCAGTCGTTGTTGGAGGTTCGAACCTCCGTCTCTCGGTCCGATGGTGCTACTGTCTGCTACCGTCGTCGTCTGTCGTCCATCTTGAGGTTTGTTTTTGTTCGTTTGTGGCAGATGTTTTTTGGGTTTTCGTCTTCACGCCTTCTTCTCGCTGCTGCTTTTTCTAGAAGCTCGACTCACCTGAACAAACCGTCGTCGTCGTAAAAAGAAAAGCCCGGACGGAGAGTGGTTCTTCTTCTGTTTGTGCTTGAGTTTGAACCTGCATGTGAGAGTAGCACGAGTCTCTAACCCCGTTTAACTCGTTTCATTATTAACGAACATGTAGCCTACAGTACACGATGCTGTCGATGCCCTTTATATAAATGCACTGTTACGTAACTGAAACGGTCCGCTGTCTTTTTCCTGCACCTCTCCATCTCATTTTATTGTTTCTTTGTCTCTATGTTTGCATGATAAATTAAATTTTGATTTTTGATGTCATTGAGTGTTTTATTTAATTTAATTTAATTTAATTTAAAAGGCGACACACAGGTTTGTTTAGTGAACTGGTGGTCCGAGGGGAAGTGGTTCAGTGGTTCAGTGGTTCAGAGGTCAAAGGCCGGAGGAGTCTCAGTACCGAAGGACAGGAAGTTGAGTGTTTGTTCATTATTTTTTAAATGTGTTGTTGTGTAATAAAAAAAACAACATGGATGCTCTCGTTTGTACGTGATGTTTGTAAGTTTGTAAGTTTGTAAGTTTGTGAGCTTTAACTGTTGCAGGTGGAGGTGGAGGTGGAGTGTCGTGTTTCCTCTTCATGTAAAACCTGAATGTTCGGTCTAACTGAAATTAAATAAAAAATACTTCTGTCGTCTCTTAGTTAAGACTCATTAAATGTTTTAAAATCTGAAAAACCTCTTGTCTTTACTGCTGTTTTATATTTCTACAACAGAAACAAATCAGACTCATTCGCTTTCCTGCAGGATTAGATAAGAAAATATCATTTTCATGTATATAAAGTAAATAAACAACAGCTTACAACAGCTTGGGTCTAAAGGTAAAAAAAAACAAAAGGGTTATTCAGTAACTCATTATATCTATTTCCTAGGGGGTTATTGAACTAGAGCTAACTCTGCCCTAATTAACACGACTGGATTGGAATAAATATATATTTTCTTATTCTTATCATTCATTAATCATACTCTATTACAAATGCTGCTGCAACCTCCCCACTGTGGGACGAATAAAGGATTATCTTATCTTAATTAGAGAGAAAAAATGTGATGAAAAGATATAAAATGAACATGAAAACCTGTTAAAAACAACAAAATATACTATAACATAAAAAAAAATTAAATTTAAATTTAATTAAATTACATTATGCTGCACATTCACCACGCTATGAGATAATAACACAACGTTACCAGACAGAGTTGTTTTAGAGGGAAATTCATGCAAAACCGCTGATGCGCGTTGCCTTCAGGGACAGTTTTTCATCAAGCAGTCTCTGTATTTCCCTCTAAAACAACTCTGTCTGGTAACGTTGTGTTATTATCTCATAGCGTGGTGAATGTGCAGGTCACAACTTGTCCACCAGAGCGTTGTGGAGTTGTTGGATTGTGTATTTGATGAGTTTGATGAGGGAAACCAAGAAATCCCATAATGAGCCTCCGTAGCGTAGCTCTGAGCAGCTCGCAGCTCTGCTCCGCCGTTCTAAAAAATAGCTTGCACCGACAATTAAAGGTAACAAACCTACTGCTATGACTATAGGGATTATGGCAATGGGCCAGTTTGCCAGAATGTTGAACTATCCCTTTAAGTCTTGAAGTTTGACCCTGTGAACATCCTCATGTTCTGGACCAAACTCAACCCACGCTCCATAACTGAACATCAAACATCCTCTAGAGACCAATCATCTTCCCCCTCAGACAATAATCCTCCTATAATAATAATAAAAATATATATACTACAAAAAAAAACAGATATCTGAGCATCGTGTCCTTCGTTTAATTGGATCCTAACGAGGATGAGTCACCGTCAGAGGTGAGAGAATCTGGTTCTCATCATTAGAGACGATGCTGAGAAAGAAAGAAAGAAAAAAATAAAACTTCTCAAGGACAAAACTCACAATTAGCAGCTTCTGATTTCCTCTGAGAAAACTGACCCAAAAACTCACAACACTGATATTAAACACACACTGAGATGTTCCCCCTCTGACGTAAATATATAGCCTACTATTAATAAATGATAATAATGTATATTATGATCTCAGTTTTACCTTCCTACAACTACAACAACCAGCAAACTGTGGTGTAACTCTCTGGACTGTGGCCTGATTGAAGTGGTGACATATATAATAGTATATATAATATATAATACGGCACCATACGTAAGATCCTCGACGTCCTCCTTTGTCAAGTTGCTCTTTGATTGTCGAGACCTTGTTTTTGCCTTTGAAATGTAAATCTCTGTTACTAGGCTGCTGCCTCCCGATACACCTGAATAGACTCGACCGTGAGAAGACAAGAAGAGAGAATATCACAGTTCAGTCCTTTCACAGCAGCAGCAGCAGCAGCAGCAGCAGCAGCAGCAGAGATGGACACGTTAAATAAATAAACCTCTAGTTCATCAGCTCCTTCTCCGTCTTTCTGGGTCGTTTCATGATTAAACAGAGTTTCCAGAGCTGAACAACAGAGACCTCTGCTGCTGCAGCTCTGAGCTGCACACACAGGGCCGTTGTACAGGGGAGAAAGGTGATGATAACTCTAGGGGCCCAGCGCCCAGTGGGGCCCATAAAAAACCCCAGTAGTCTAATCTTTGTATGACTGATTTATTCTGCGTAAGACCCTGACTAATACTCGTAGTACACTGTAAAAACTCAACATCTTTCCAAGAATATTTGTCTTATTTCTTGTCCAAATGTCTCATTTCTAGTCAAAACTAATCTCTTTCCACTTAAAATAAGACTCATCACCTAAAAATTAACTTGTTTTTAGATAATTTTCACTTAAATTCACAACAAATAGAAAAATCTGCCAGTGAAAGTAAGTTTTTTGTGCTTGTAATAAGGAAGAAAAGATTTTTTCTACTTATTCCAAGTGAAAATATGCTTGAAAAAAGTAAAAAGTGTCTGAAAACAAGCTACTTTTAATATAATGTGTCTTATTTTAAGTATAATGAGATTTGTTTTGACTAGAAATGACATTTTGACTAGAAATAAGACAAATATTCTTGCTAAGATACTTGAGTTTTATGCAATAGCATCAAAACAAAGAAGGCTAAATAAAAAACGATAATACATACGTAGTCTAAGAAAAAAAAAGGAAAAGTTAGGGGGAGGGGCCCACTTTAGTATTCTTTAAGGGGGCCCAGAATTCCTAGCAACGGCCCTGTGCACAGGAGCTCAAATACTGTCGTTTACACCGAGGCTCAGTGCTGCACATTAAACCACATTAAGTCTCCTGTAATAACTGGTTTATATTATTAATCATCAACTGGAATGAGCCTCACGATAAATAATAAAGCTGCAAAACTGAGAGTCGCTGCTGTGTTTTTAAACTGTGTAAAACTGCTCTGATCCCAACATATAAATAAAATAAAATAATAAAACGTAATAAAATAAAATAAAATAAAATAACCCTAATAATAAAATGAAATAAAATCATATAAAGCAATAGAATAAAATCATAAAATATGATGAAATAAAAATGAAATAATGAAATAAAATAAAATGAAATAAAAGCATAAAATGTAATAAAATAAAATAATGAAATCAAATCATAAAATATGATAAAATAAAAATGAAATAATGAAATAAAATAAAATGAAATAAAAGCATAAAATGTAATAAAATAAAATAATGAAATAAAATCATAAAATGTAATAAAATAAAATAACTAAAATAAATAAAAAAATAATTCAATGAAATTCAATAAAATAATTCAATGAAATAAAATAAAATAAAATAAATAAAACAGAAAAAATAGAATAAAAGCAGTGTTATATGTTGACAAAATAGAATGAAATGTGTTGCTTTAAAAAAAAAAAAAAAAAAATTCGGACCTGGTTTAAATCTGATTGGTCGATATATAATATATTAAAATAATCACAATGTTCCACAGTCAAACATCCAAACTGTTTATTTCCACATGTACCAATGTTTGTGTCTCAGTATTGCACAGAAAATATTTTCACACCTTCACATTCGTTTATTTTTTTATATTTTTTTCCAATGTCAAATAATTTATGTGCAAAATGCAGAAGAGCTGAGTTCAGGCTCAGAAAAACATTCACAGCTGCTGCTTCACGACACCGAGCAGAAAGTTTCACGTCACTGAAGCGCGACAGCGACGAAAACACCGACGAGACAACACAACGATGCACATGAAAACATCCACACCTCCTCCCACGCACACACTTTTGTCCCTCGTGTGTCTCCATAGGAACATTCAGTTCCCACTAGAGCTGCAACAATTAATCGATTCATCAAACAATTAATCGATTATTAAATTATTATATTGAAAAATTGGTTTGATTTGTTTTTTAAAGGGGAATTGCCGTTTTTTTTTTACAATCTGGACCTTATTTCTAGCATAAAATACGATCATTTCCTCACCCAGATAACTTTGGTGTCATTACCAACCGCCAGACGACGTCCTCAAATGTCTTGTTTTGTCCACAAACCAAAGAGAGACTCAGTTTATTGTCATAAAGGAACAAAGAAACCAGAAATATTCACATTTAAGAAGCTGGAATCAGAGAATTTCGACTTTTTTTCTTAAATCTGGACCTTATTTCTAGCATAAAATCCGATCATTTCCTCCCCCAGATAACTTTGGTGTCATTACAAGTCGTTGTGATGAAATTAGCTCCAGCCGAGAGCGGCGTATATCCGTATAATGGAGTCTACAGGGCAGCAGAATGCAGCCTCTAAATAACACATTATCTGCAGAGAAACTCCTTCATTTCACCAATATTTAGTTCTGATAGGCTAGTGCTGTTCCCCTCTGAGTCCGGGGTTAGCTGTTATCAACGTCAACTGACCTGGATGGTGTCATCTCTGAGCTTGTTGTGTCATCTCTGAGCTTGTTGCTACCGCTAATGCTACGGTTCGTTTCTGCGTGTTTCTGACTTGTCAGAACAAAATGAGCAGCTGGATGAAGTTCAGCTTCCACAGGCTTCCTCTCCTCAACCTGGACTCACTAAAGCTCCGGCTAGTTGAGATAAAAATGGACCCGAATGCCGAAGCGGAATGATTATTATCAGAATGAGCCGGGCGGCGCTCGGAGATGACATCATCCAGGTCAGAGGTCAGTAGGTCAACCTACAGACCCCGGATGTTGAGGGGAATAGCACTAGCCTATCAGAACTAAATGTTGGTGAAATGAAGGAGTTTCTCTGCAGATAATGTGTTATTTAGAGGCTGCATTCTGCTGCCCTGTAGACTCCATTATACGGATATACGCGGCTCTCGGCTGGAGATAATTTTGTCGAAACAACTTGTAATGACACCAAAGTTATCTGGGGGAGGAAATTATCGTATTTTACGCTAGAAATAAGGTCCAGATTTAAGAAAAAAAGTCGAAATTCTCAGATTCCAGCTTCTTCAATGTGAATATTTCTGGTTTCTTTGTTCCTTTATGACAATAAACTGAGTCTCTCTTTGGTTTGTGGACAAAACAAGACATTTGAGGACGTCGTCTGGTGGTTTGAGAAACACTGATTGATGTTTTTCAACATTTTTTACATTTTATTGACCAAACAACTAATCGATTAATCGTTTAAATAATCGATAATGAAGATAATTGTTAGTTGCAGCTCTAGTTCCCGCTGAAGCTCTCACTCGCCTCCTCTTTGAAAACATGGCCGCCGCCGCCGCCGCTCAGACTCTGTGACCTCAGCTCGTCCACGATCCCAGAGACGCCGCCCAGCAGCCCCCGCATCCCGTCCTCCATGTCCCCGTGGAAATCCACCTCCTCCACCTTCACCTGCCCCGCCGCCGCCGCCAGGAACGCCTCCCCTTCCTCAAACCCGTAGCCGTATCCGTCGTCCATGTCTGTCCCCGCCGCCGCCGCCGCTGTTGCCGCCACTGCAGCAGCTGTGTTTGTGTGTGTGTGTGTGTTGCTGGTGGCGAGGCGTTGGCAGCGCGCCTGGTGCCGCAGGAAGCTGTCCCTCCAGATCACCTTCTTCCCGCACAGGACGCACTCGTACGGCCGCAGCCCGCCGTGCGTCTTGATGAGATAAGATAAGATAAGATTACACTTTATTGTCAGATCACTCTGAGATGTGTCTTGCGTCCCATGACGTCCAAAGTTTCACACAAATAATAACAAACAAAAATCTTCTCACATCTATTTCTTAGGCAGGTGCGTCGGAGGGTGACAATTAAGTCCAAATTAGAAAAAGAAGAGTTCCCGCACACATGGCCAACTTGCAGAATTTATTGCATAGCAACGTTTCGGTGCTAGACCTTTTTCAAGCAAATGTTTGCGCCACCACAGGAAGCCATCTTCAATAGGAGTGGCTGTGTGACACAAACCAATCACTTTCCCACACGTCTGAGTGTGAGGAATTCAAATATTAAATATCAACATTTAGAACACGGCTCTCTTGAATACTCGATTCTGATTGGTCAATCACCAATATTCTGCGGTGTTTATTTCTCGATAGACCACCGCTGAGCGGACCGTTGCTAGGGACTCCATAGCAACGGCCGACTCTGCATGTCCGGTCACGGCCGCTGTTTTGCTGAGCCTCCTCCCGTTCGTGCATTTGAAGCCTTTGATAATCAATCAGTGGATCGATGGATTACCATACACGTTACCATGTATTTTGTGTAGTCGTACCTGTCATAAACAAGAGATTATGGGGTGCGTTTGTGTCGCGGAGCTACAGAGAGGAGAGGAGCTGTGACACGGTCAGAAGTTCTGATGCAAGTTTACTTTTCAGCCACGATGTGGAAATAACTTAGGAGCCTCCACTCTCCCTGTAACAGGTTACACGTCGTTTATCTAACATCACTATTAGTCCGAAGCTATTTAATGACGGTAAAAATGAAACATAAAGTAAATATCCTGCATAGTTTCTCTTTTCTGTGCTGCGCTGGTCAGAGCGGCGTCCCGAGCAACGGTCTAATTTTACATGAATAAAATCTCTTTTTATCATTATTTTGTGTTACATTATTGAATGATTTAGTTGTAGGCCGTGTTCTAAGCGGGATAATGTATAGTTCGCGTCGGGGTTCCATACAACCTGTCGGGGTTTATTTCTCCATAACAACCTCCGAACTATACATTATCCCTTACACAAACAATAGAAACAGCATCAATATAGTACAAAGGTAAAGAGCAATGAATACATACAATAAATACTAATAGGGCTGGGTAAAAATATCGATTCAGCAATGCATTGCAATTCTTTTCTCTGCAATTCAATATCGATTCAGCAATCTTCTGAATCGATTCAAGCCCCTCGCCAGTGGGGGCGCTGCGAGCAACACCCTCGTGTGATTCGCGCTGTACGGACGGGGGCCGCACTAGACCAAACCATAACAATATGGGAGTGAGTAGTAGCAGCAGCGGGGATCGATCGTCGGGGGAGGGACGCACCGCGCCGTGCCGTATTAACTTTCGCTTTCAACACGCGCTGCTGTTATGCATGCGTGCTTCTCTGTGGTGTGTATGTGTGTGAGAGGATGCGGCCATCGTCCGACGGGGGGGGGGGGCGGCGGCGGCGGCGAATATCGCTACTTTTTTTTTTTTTTAAGACGTTAGTTTAGGCGGCAGCTCTTTGTTGTTAAGGCGGCCGCCTTAACAGGAAAGCGCTGCGGGAAACCCTGACAGCTGCTCTCACTTCTTCCTCTGCTCCTCCTCACTCACTCACCTACACACAGACAGGACTCTGTCTTCCTCACACTCACCCCAGCCCCTCAGTTTCTCATCCCACCTGCCCGTACCATACACATTGACAGTCAGTCAGAAATCACAGAACTTAAACATCATAACAAGAACATTACTGCGGGGTCGCTACAATATTTTCAGTTGTGCAGTCAACTATTATTAATAATATTGTTTTGTATTGTTTTATTACTCAAAATGTTATGAGTTATTTTCCAAGAGGAAAGTATCACATAGCCTAATTTAAATTTAGCTGCCCTGTAGTTCAGTGTTAAAGCAGTGTCATATTTTGTTATGCTATGAGTTATACTATGGCTGTTCATAAGGCATGAAACTAAACAAATAATTATTAAAAAAAAAAAAATCTGGTACTCTTATTTGTGTATTTCTGCTTGATACTGAATCGATATCGAAGCATTTCAATCAATATCGAATCGAATCGATATCGAATCGAATCGTGACCTAATGAATCGAAATCGAATCGAATCGTGAGATTCTCAACAATACCCAGCCCTAAATACTAAGCTGTCCTGACTGGATACATTAGGTCCTAATGGAAGGTAATAGCTAATAATCACAGTCAGAAACAATAAATACGACAGATACAATAGAAAAATAGAAGACAGAGGGACTTGCAATAAAAAGTGTGCAAGGCTACAACAGAAGTCTGAAACAGTCTGAACAAATCATGCAGAGTCTACCTACATATGTGATGATTTGATGATGCATGATTTGTGCACTGTTTCAGACTTCTGTTGTAGCCTTGCACACTTTTTATTGCAAGTCCCTCTGTCTTCTATTTTTCTATTGTATCTGTCGTATTTATTGTTTCTGACTGTGATTATTAGCTATTACCTTCCGTCACACAGCCACTCCTATTTAAGATGGCTTCCTGTGGTGGCGCAAACATTTGCTTGAAAAAGGTCTAGCACCGAAACGTTGCTATGCAATAAATTCTGCAAGTTGGCCATGTGTGCGGGAACTCTTCTTTTTCTACACAAATAATAACAAAATACCAAAAGCATACATTTACAGAAAGCATAAATGTTACCCTCAAACGTCACATTTAAAGAAAAACACAAACTACCTCCTAATCTTCTCAAAAAATAAACATGTTGTTGTACCTTGAGGTGTTTGGTGAGGTGGTGCTTCATCTTGAAGGACTTGGTGCAGACGGGGCAGCCGAACGGCCGCAGGTTCAGGTGCTGCATCTTCACGTGGCGGTCGCGCATGCTCTTCAGCGTGTACGCCTTCCCGCAGTGGCAGAAGTGCACCTTCCCCGTGTAGGGGGCGCCGGCGAGCGACACCGAGGACGAGGAGGAGGACGGGGTCGGCGGCGAGGGCGGCAGCGGGGGGAAGGCTGCAGCGGCGGCGGCGTTGGACGGGGACAAGTGGCGGCTCGAGGTGGGCGAGGTCAGAGAGCCGGCCTGTCCCCCGGACCAGTGGACCTCGTTGGTTGCCATGGTGAAGTCCGGGGACACGGGCAGCAGAGGCCGCTGGGACACCTGCCCCGTCCCGTCCTCGATCTCGTCGTACGTGTCTCTGCTGCCGAACGTCCCGTCGGCGGCGAAACACTCAAAGTCCACGTCCTCCTCTTCCTCCTCCTCCTCGTCCTCGTCCTCGTCCTTCTCGCCGTCCGGCTGCGTCCACGGGCCCGACGACGGCGACGCCCACTGCTGCTGCTGCTGCTGCTGCTGCTGCTGCTGTTGCCGGGACGACACCGAGGCCGAGGCTGACGGACAGGACGGACCCAGAGCTCCGTCGCCTGTCTGACAGGTGTGGGCGGCGGCGATGGGGGGCGGGGCCGAGGAGTGATCACTTCCTGCGCTCGTCTTCACCGAGGCTTGTCCAACCTCTGCGTCCTGATTGGACGCCTGGTGGAAGACACCTGGAGACGGAGAGAGAGAGAGAGACAGACTGATCCCAGAGCTGAAAGTAGCTGTGTTTCCATTTCCTCTAGAAATGTGCAAAACCTAAATGTCGCAGTTAAAAAACAGGTGATGGAAACGCCTATTCTTCGAAAAACCTCTCAAATGTCACTAAAACATTTTTATGCTCTCATGAGGTGGGTTTTTTTTCAGACGTATCGATATAAAAGTGTGATGGAAACACTTGTTTCTGTTGGAGAACATCACACAGCTGATTGAAGGTATCACTAGTCATCCTGAAATGTTGGATCCATAGTTTGTCTGTGAAATCTTCATTCACAATCCTCTTCTAGAAATCCCTTATTCGTGGCCACTGCCATTGCCACACATAATATATATATATACATACAGTATATACAATATCCATACTGTATAAGGGATTTGCCTTGGAGCGCTGCCTTTGTCTTCTGTTAAAAACAATCACAGCAACAGCTGAGATCGCTGTCCCAACACCATGGAAACACCAGACGCTTACATCCATCTTCTTCAAAGTGAAGAGACTAGACCAGTAGCGCCACTTTATGTAATAAACTTTGCCGCATTTTGTAATAAGTTGTTACATATTGCACCGAATTATTAAATTTTCATCATGAAAAAATGCAACACCTGCATTCTGTAATAGTTTGGTGCATTATTTAACAACTTATTACACAATGGGGTTAAAGTTTATTACACACTGTGCTCAAGAACTCAATTACAAAATGCGGAGTTATTACATCATGCGGTGTTTACGAGAGTTAAAGCAGATATCAGTGGAATGTTTTTGTTAATATAAGTCCTAAATAGTCCTATTTTCCGTCAGCAATCACTTACATGAAGTATTTCAGCCTAAACACGAGTCTCTCCGTCACTCTGCTCTGCTGTAACCCGAGGAGAAAATTTTCCTTGTGGGATACAAGTGTTATCCAATGAGGGGAGAGAACGGCATGAAGGGCTGTGTGTGCAGCCAAGGGATGCGCGTGAATGTGGTGACGTAGCACGAGGACCAATTGATGCCTGACAAGGGCGGGGGCTGCTAACTCATGGTGCGTTCAAGGAAACTCGTACTTTGTGTTTTTCCTTCCTGTGAAGTCATACCAGTTCGATCTGGTACGAGTTCACGGGTCGGAAGTTACGAGTGGCCGTTATAGGGAACTTTCACAGACAACAGGACGGTAAAAACACGAGCTACGGGTTACCTGGAACGCTACCAAGTCGTAGTTGTGACTTGAAGCTGTAACTTACGGTTTCAAAAGCCTGCCTTGAACACAGCATTAGCCGAAACGGCCGTGCCGATGATATCTGCTTTAAGGCTCGTTCACAAAACAGCTGTAAATACTATAGCAATTGTACTTTTTCGAAATTTCAAAAAATTATCGCTTTTATTTTGCCAAAACCTGTGATGGAAACGCAGCTACTGACAGTTAATTAAATGTCCAGTCAGTGATCAAGTGTGTAAACGAGACTCAGAGAAGCTCATTCATGTATTTCCATCCTCTATTACTGCAGCTCTGGGTCTCCACATTAAACTAAAAGACTGAATCAAGAAGCTGCTGCTGGTTCAGAGAAGAGAGCAGCAGCTGCACAATGAAGCTCAACAACAACAACGTGTCCAAGGTCGACATCCAACTGATAACAGTAAAATGTTGTTCATTGTCAGCAGCACCATCAGTGGTGTGTCGCTATGGAGACGCCATAGATGATAATAAAGAGACGTGACACTCATCGCATCATCAAGTCTATCTATCTATCTATCTATCTATCTATCTATCTATCTATCTATCTATCTATCTATCTATAAAATAAGAACCAACTGTGTGATGTGATGTTGACGCTGTAAAGTCTTGAGTTACGGCTAAAAACAGTTTTATTCATCTGATTTATAATCCTGCACTCTGAAAGATATTTTGCATTTTATACTTTGTGTTTTTCTGTTTGTTTTCTTATTGAGCTTTTACTTCTGTTTTCATGTCTCTTTTATTTCTCTTTAGCTCAGTGTCTCTGTGACTCACTCATACATATAGACAGTTCAAAAGCTGAAAAAAAGAACTTTAAAACCTCGTGTTTTTGTCGTATCCCTCCACATCTCAGACTATAGTTTCAATTACCTCATATAAAACATTATCAAATTGTCATATTTGTCTTGAGTTATGACTATACAACCTTTGACCCTTCAACCACTAAACTCCGTTCTGAGCGTCTACGTCTCATATTCACGACTCCCTGTTGTGTTTCTTAAAGTGCAGTGGATGGGTCTTTGTGGGCCTGTCCCAATATGCACACTTGATCACACTTACACACTTGGGCACTTGGTGTGCACATTCATGTTCTTAGTGTCAGTGCGCAAGTGTGTCCCATTTCTCCAACGACCGAAAGTGCAGCGCGCTTGATTTGCACTTTACCCACACTTATGGTAAGACCGCATCCGAGCGGTATTTGGCCAAGTATAAATCCCACAATGCACCACGGTGAAGTGCGATTGAATTAATCCCAATAAAATGAAATTAACTTTCTATCTCATAATTATGACTTTTAATGTCATATTTTATATTCATCATGCTCTGTTCATGTTTTTATTTTTTCGTTTTTCTTGTTTGTTTTATTTACTTACGGAGTTGGGCTTACGTATTTATGATCTGAATCTTGCGCATAGAGACACTTTAGGAGTAGATGAGACTGTGATCCAGCAGCACTGTTTATTAAACTGTTGCTGTGTGTGTCGTAGTTGTGTTACTGTGCGCAGTGGCACAGGCTGCACTTGTCCAGTGTGTCCCGATTGTTTTTAAATCTCCCCCCACACGCTTGACCACTTAATCCATGCTTGCACACTATATGTAAATATACGTTCCGCCGGCAAAACGTCACCAAAGTGTGTACGTAACCAAGCGCACTGAGCCAAGTGTGGAGGAATGGGACAGGCCCTTTGTGTCTCACCACAGTGGCTCAGCTGTGTGAAGTTTTCCTTCTTCTCCTCCCCGACTCCTTCGTCCGCCTCGATCTCTCTCTTCTCGTTCCTCCTCTTCTCCTGCGCCTCGTCTCCTCTGCTGCTCTTATTATTATCCAGCTGTCTGTCGGCCGCCGCCGCCGCCACCCCCCGCTGCTGCTGCTGCTGCTGCTGCTGCTGCTGCTGGAAGCGGACTTTCTGCTTTATTAACGCCTCGGCGCCGCTGAACCCCCCGTGGTGGTGGTGGCGGCCGCCGTGTCCCGGTGCGTCGTGCAGCATCGCGAAGTGGCCGGTTTTAACGTGTCCTCCTCCCGACGTCCACGTCTCCTCGCAGCCGCTGTAATCGCTCTCCGTGAAGCAGCCGCCGGCGTCCAGCTGAGTGTCGGCTAAGTGCAGCGCCGCCGACGATGACGACGGCCGCGCGAGAGCTCGCCCCCACCTGGGGAACTGCTGCTGCTGCTGCGGCCGCCGCCACGTGGCCAGAGGAGGGAGAGCGTCGGGCTTCCTCTCCCTCCGCCGCCCCTCCCTCTCCAGGTTGAGGCAGTCGCTGCTGCTCGGGGACTGCTGTCTGGACGCCGTGCCCTGATTGGCTGCTGCCGCTGCTGCTGCTGCTGCTGCTCCGGGCGCGGCGACGACGTCCACGAAGGGGCGTGGCCTCTTCAGGATCTCGGTGCATTTGTCCACGATGTGCCACATCTGGAGGAAGCTGGCCACGGTGACGTAGTTGACGATGTCGTCGTGCACGATGCTGAGCTGCCCGGTGTAGGCCGAGCTCAGCACGCTCTCAAACGCCAGCGGGTCCATGACGGACGGCAGCGACACGGTGGTGACGTTCTTCAGCAACACCTGGAGAGAGACAGGAACACAGAGAGAGACACACTAGTTGTGTTTTTATTTCCCCCAGATAGGGTTGGGTGGTAACGCGGTAATAATAAATCTTAAAGGGTTAGTTCAACATTTTGGCAAATTGGCCCATTGCCATAATCCCTATAGTCATAGCAGTAGGTTTGTTACCTTTAATTTTCTGTGCAAGCTGTTTTTAGAACGGCAGAGCAGAGCCGTGAGCTGTTCAGAGCTACGCTACGGAGGCTCATTATGGGATTTCTTGGTTTCCCTCATCAAACTCATCAAATACACAATCCAACAACTCCACAACGCTCTGGTGGACAAGTTGTGAGCTGCACATTCACCACGCTATGAGATAATAACACAACGTTACCAGACAGAGTTGTTTTAGAGGGAAATACAGAGACTGCTTGATGAAAAACTGTCCCTGAAGGCAACGTGCATCAGCGGTTTTGCATGAATTTCCCTCTAAAACAACTCTGTGTGGTAACGTTGTGTTATTATCTCATAGCGTGGTGAATGTGCAGGTCACAACTTGTCCACCAGAGCGTTGTGGAGTTGTTGGATTGTGTATTTGATGAGTTTGATGAGGGAAACCAAGAAATCCCATAATGAGCCTCAGTAGCGTAGCTCTGAGCAGCTCGCCGCTCTGCTCCTCCGTTCTAAAAATAACTAATGTC